>NW_025533827.1:322500-350000 GCF_020615455.1 Coregonus clupeaformis | reverse complement strand
GCTTTTGTCAACCACCGCATTCTTATTGGCAGACTAAATAGCCTTGGTTTCTCAAATGACTGCCTCGCCTGGTTCACCAACTACTTCTCAGATAGAGTTCAATGTGTCAAATCGGAGGGCCTGTTGTCTGGACCTCTGGCAGTCTCTATGGGGGTGCCACAGGGTTCAATTCTCGGGCCGACTCTATTCTCTGTTTATATCAATGATGTCGCTCTTGCTGCTGGTGACTCTCAGATCCACCTCTACGCAGACGACACCATTTCGTATACATCTGGCCCTTCATTGGACACTGTGTTAACAAACCTCCAAACGAGCTTCAATGCCATACAACACTCCTTCCGTGGCCTCCAACTGCTCTTAAACGCTAGTAAAACTAAATGCATGCTCTTCAATCGAACGCTGCTTGCACCCGCCTGCCCGACTAGAATCACCACTCTCGGTGGGTCTGACTTAGAATATGTGGACAACTACAAATACCTAGGTGTCTGGTTAGACCGTAAACTCTCCTTCCAGACTCACATTAAGCATCTCCAATCCAAAGTTAAATCTAGAATCAGCTTCCTATTTCGCAACAAAGCCTCCTTCACTCATGCTGCCAAACATGCCCTCGTAAAACTGACTATCCTACCGATCCTTGACTTCGGCGATGTCATTTACAAAATAGCTTCCAACACTCTACTCAGCAAATTGGATGTAGTCTATCACAGTGCCATCCGTTTCGTCACCAAAGCCCCATATACTACCAACCATTGTGACCTGTACGCTCTCGTTGGCTGGCCCTCACTACATATTCGTTGCCAAACCCACTGGCTCCAGGTCATCTATAAATCACTTCTAGGCAAATCCCCGCCTTATCTTAGCTCATTGGTTACCATAGCAACACCCACCTGTAGTCTTTGCTCCAGCAGGTATATCTCACTGGTCATCTCCAAAGCCAACACCTCCTTTGGCCGCCATTCCTTCCAGTTCTCTGCTGCAAATGACTGGAACGAACTGCAAAAATCTCTGAAGCTGGAGACTCTTATCTCCCTCACTAACTTTAAGCATCAGTTGTCAGAGCACCTTACCGATCACTGCACCTGTACACAGCCCATCTGAAATTAGCCCACCCAACTACCTCATCCCTATATTGTTATTTATTTTGCTCTTTTGCACCCCAGTATCTCTATTTGCACATCATCTTCTGCACATCTATCATTCCAGTGTTAATACGAAATTATTTTGCACTATGGCCTATTTATTGCCTTACCTCCATAACTTACTACATTTGCACACACTGTATATATATTTTCAGTTGTATTTTTGACTTTATGTTTTGTTTTACCCCATATGTAACTCTGTGTTGCTGTTTTTTTCGCACTGCTTTGCTTTATCTTGGCCAGGTGGCAGTTGTAAATGAGAACTTGTTCTCAACTGGTTTACCTGGTTAAATAAAGGTTAAATAAATACAAAATAAATACATGATGTGTGTCTTGTCTCTCAAAGCTCCTTATTTGACAAATAATTCCCTGTCAGAAAAAACAGACAGTCTCCTCCCCCCGTCTTTGTCTCCTCCCCCCCGTCTTTGTCTCCTCCCCCGTCTTTGTCTCCTCCCCCTGTCTTTGTCTCCTCCCCTGTCTTTGTCTCCTCCCCCCTGTCTTTGTCTCCTCCCCTGTCTTTGTCTCCTCCCCTGTCTTTGTCTCCTCCCCCCTGTCTTTGTCTCCTCCCCCCGTCTTTGTCTCCTCCCCCGTCTTTGTCTCCTCCCCCGTCTTTGTCTCCTCCCCCTGTCTTTGTCTCCTCCCCTGTCTTTGTCTCCTCCCCCCTGTCTTTGTCTCCTCCCCCCTGTCTTTGTCTCCTCCCCCCTGTCTTTGTCTCCTCCCCCCTGTCTTTGTCTCCTCCCCCCTGTCTTTGTCTCCTCCCCCCTGTCTTTGTCTCCTTCCCCTGTCTTTGTCTCCTCCCCCTGTCTTTGTCTCCTCCCCCCTGTCTTTGTCTCCTTCCCCCTGTCTTTGTCTCCTCCCCCTGTCTTTGTCTGTTCTCCAACATCATATTTAGTGTCATCAGTAACCAGCTAGGGGACTCTAGTTCTCTGTTCTCCAACAACATACCATTAAGTAGCCTACCACAAAGGGGTTAGTGGTCAGCTATTTGACCTGCAGCTGGCGCTTGTGGAACATTCAGAGCATTTTCTGACGCACATCGGCACACTTGAGGTTAGGTTGAAGTGCGACGCTAAACTTGGTCCCACTGGGAAACAAAGAGGAACAAACACAAAGGGTCCTACCGATTTTAACCTCTTAACAGTGCTTGATGGCTTGAGTTGCGTGCGAGTGACGAGCGAGGGAGACCGAGAGTGCGAGAGATGGAGTCCCCCTCTTACCCATGGGAATTCCCCTTGTTGACACACAAACACTCCATTTAAGTTACTTTAATTAGCAAACTTGTAACGTTGACAAAAGCCTTGACATAGACAATGCCATAGGAGCTTCTCTAAAGAAGAGTGCATGCATTCTTCCTCCGTTTTAGCGTGTACATTTCTCCTATTCAGTCTTTCTACCGTCTCCATTCACTCTTTCAGTCTCTACATTCTCTGATCCTGGTCTGTTCCTGGGAAATATAAATAAAGCTATTTGAATTGAAGATGGTGGGACGGGGGTGGGGGGGGGGGGGGGGTTGAAGGATGAAAGTGGAGGATGGATAGAAAGAGGATGGTTGGAGTATTGGAAAGATGATAATGGTGCTTTGTTTTGAGGATGGATAGAAAGAGATCTGCAAATCTGTTTTCTCTAACAGTTTGTCGTGTGTGTGTGTGTGTGTGTGTGTATATAAATGTGTGTGTGTGTGTGTGTGTGTGTGTGTGTGTGTGTAAAACCAACCCTATGTGTGTATGTACACTGCTCAAAAATAAATAAAGGGAACACTAAAATAACACATCCTAGATCTGAATGAATGAAATCATCTTATTAAATACTTTTTTCTTTACATAGTTGAATGTGCTGACAACAAAATCACTCAAAAATTATCAATGGAAATCAAATTTATCAACCCATGGAGGAGAGAAAAAGTATTTGATCCCCTGCTGATTTTGTACGTTTGCCCACTGACAAAGAAATGATCAGTCTATAATTTTAATGGTAGGTTTATTTGAACAGTGAGAGACAGAATAACAACAAAAAAATCCTGAAAAATGCATGTCAAAAATGTTATAAATTGATGTGCATTTTAATGAGGGAAATAAGTATTTGACCTTGGTGTACTTGGTGGCAAAACCCTTGTTGGCAATCACAGAGGTCAGACGTTTCTTGTAGTTGGCCACCAGGTTTGCACACATCTCAGGAGGGATTTTGTCCCACTCCTCTTTGAAGATCTTCTCCAAGTCATTAAGGTTTCGAGGCTGACGTTTGGCAACTCGAACCTTCAGCTCCCTCCACAGATTTTCTATGGGATTAAGGTCTGGAGACTGGCTAGGCCACTCCAGGACCTTAATGTGCTTCTTCTTGAGCCACTCCTTTGTTGCCTTGGCCGTGTGTTTTGGGTCATTGTCATGCTGGAATACCCATCCACGTTCCCTGGCTGAGGGAAGGAGGTTCTCACCCAAGATTTGACGGTACATGGCCCCGTCCATCATCCCTTTGATGCGGTGAAGTTGTCCTGTCCCCTTAGCAGAAAAACACCCCCAAAGCATAATGTTTCCACCTCCATGTTTGACGGTGGGGATGGTGTTCCTGGGGTCATAGGCAGCATTCCTCCTCCTCCAAACATGGCGAGTTGAGTTGATGGCAAAGAGCTCGATTTTGGTCTCATCTGACCACAACACTTTCACCCAGTTCTCCTCTGAATCATTCAGATGTTCATTGGCAAACTTCAGACGGGCCTGTATATGTGCTTTCTTGAGCAGGGGGACATTGTGGGCGCTGCAGGATTTCAGTCCTTCACGGCATAGTGTGTTACCAATTGTTTTCTTGGTGACTATGGTCCCAGCTGCCTTGAGATCATTGACAAGATCCTCCCGTGTAGTTCTGGGCTGATTCCTCACCGTTCTCATGATCATTGCAACTCCACGAGGTGAGATCTTGCATGGAGCCCCAGGCCGAGGGAGATTGACAGTTATTTTGTGTTTCTTCCATTTGCGAATAATCGCACCAACTGTTGTCACCTTCTCACCAAGCTGCTTGGCGATGGTCTTGTAGCCCATTCCAACCTTGTGTAGGTCTACAATCTTGTCCCTGACATCCTTGGAGAGCTCTTTGGTCTTGGCCATGGTGGAGAGTTTGGAATCTGATTGATTGATTGCTTCTGTGGACAGGTGTCTTTTATACAGGTAACGAGCTGAGATTAGGAGCACACTCTTAAAGGGAGTGCTCCTAATCTCAGTTTGTTACCTGTATACAGGACAACTTCACCGCATCAAAGGGACGATGGACGGGGCCATGTATCGTCAAATCTTGGGTGAGAACCTCCTTCCCATTTCTTTGTCAGTGGGCAAATGTACAAAATCAGTAGGGGATCAAATACTTTTTTCCCTCACTGTATATCTAACCCTGTGTATGGATATATCTAACCCTGTGTATGGATATATCTAACCCTGTGTATGGATATATCTAACCCTGTGTATGTATATATCTAACCCTGTGTGAATATGTATATATCTAACCCTGTGTGTGTGTGTGTGTGTGTATACCAGGTCCAGGTCCAGCGCTCACTGGACAGCGCTGTGTCACTCCAACAGAGAGCTGCAGTTGGTCGACGGCTGAGGAAGGAGGCGGGACTAGTGGCAGGGACGGATGTTGACGGACAGGGCAGCAGCCCAATGTCTGAACAGGACTCTGGAGTACTGGATGTGGAGGATGAAGATGAGGTACCTGTGGGGGGGTTGTGTTTGTGTCTCTGTGGGGGGGTTGTGTGTGTGTCTCTGTGGGGGGGTTGTGTTTGTGTCTCTGTGGGGGTTGTGTGTGTGTCTGTGGGGGGTTGTGTGTGTGTCTGTGGGGGGTTGTGTGTGTGTCTCTGTGGGGGGTTGTGTGTGTGTCTCTGTGGGGGGGTTGTGTTTGTGTCTCTGTGGGGGGGTTGTGTTTGTGTCTCTGTGGGGGGGTTGTGTGTGTGTCTGTGGGGGGGTTGTGTGTGTGTCTGTGGGGGGTTGTGTTTGTGTCTCTGTGGGGGGTTGTGTGTGTGTCTGTGGGGGGTGTGTGTGTGTCTGTGGGGGGTTGTGTGTGTGTCTGTGGGGGTTGTGTGTGTGTCTCTGTGGGGGGGTTGTGTGTGTCTCTGTGGGGGGTTGTGTGTGTGTCTGTGGGGGGTTGTGTGTGTGTGTCTGTGGGGGGTTGTGTGTGTGTGTCTGTGGGGGGGTTGTGTTTGTGTCTGTGGGGGGGTTGTGTATGTGTCTGTGGGGGGTTGTGTGTGTGTGTCTGTGGGGGGGTTGTGTTTGTGCGTTTTATTTATTCAGAGAAAACCAATTGAGACCAGGGTCTCATTCACAAGGGTGCCCTGATCACAGTAGCACAACAATCAATACAGTATGAAACTAAACGGTGATCAATACAGTATGAAACTAAACAGTGATCAATACAGTATGAAACTAAACAGTGATCAATACAGTATGAAACTAAACGGTGATCAATACAGTATGAAACTAAACGGTGATCAATACAGTATGAAACTAAACAGTGATCAATACAGTATGAAACTAAACGGTGATCAATACAGTATGAAACTAAACGGTGATCAATACAGTATGAAACTAAACGGTGATCAATACAGTATGAAACTAAACGGTGATCAATACAATATGAAACAAAACGGTGATCAATACAGTATGAAACTAAACAGTGATCAATACAGTATGAAACTAAACGGTGATCAATACAGTATGAAACAAAACGGTGATCAATACAGTATGAAACTAAACAGTGATCAATACAGTATGAAACTAAACAGTGATCAATACAGTATGAAACTAAACAGTGATCAATACAGTATGAAACTAAACGGTGATCAATACAGTATGAAACTAAACAGTGATCAATACAGTATGAAACTAAACGGTGATCAATACAGTATGAAACTAAACAGTGATCAATACAGTATGAAACTAAACGGTGATCAATACAGTATGAAACTAAACGGTGATCAATACAATATGAAACAAAACGGTGATCAATACAATATCAAACAAAACGGTGATCAATACAGTATGAAACTAAACAGTGATCAATACAGTATGAAACTAAACGGTGATCAATACAGTATGAAACTAAACGGTGATCAATACAGTATGAAACTAAACAGTGATCAATACAGTATGAAACTAAACGGTGATCAATACAGTATGAAACTAAACGGTGATCAATACAGTATGAAACTAAACGGTGATCAATACAGTATGAAACAAAACGGTGATCAATACAGTATGAAACTAAACAGTGATCAATACAGTATGAAACTAAACGGTGATCAATACAGTATGAAACAAAACGGTGATCAATACAGTATGAAACTAAACAGTGATCAATACAGTATGAAACTAAACAGTGATCAATACAGTATGAAACTAAACAGTGATCAATACAGTATGAAACTAAACGGTGATCAATACAGTATGAAACTAAACAGTGATCAATACAGTATGAAACTAAACGGTGATCAATACAGTATGAAACTAAACAGTGATCAATACAGTATGAAACTAAACGGTGATCAATACAGTATGAAACTAAACGGTGATCAATACAATATGAAACTAAACGGTGATCAATACAATATCAAACAAAACGGTGATCAATACAGTATGAAACTAAACGGTGATCAATACAGTATGAAACTAAACGGTGATCAATACAGTATGAAACTAAATGGTGATCAATACAATATGAAACAAAACGGTGATCAATACAATATCAAACTAAACGGTGATCAATACAGTATGAAACTAAACAGTGATCAATACAGTATGAAACTAAACAGTGATCAATACAGTATGAAACTAAACAGTGATCAATACAATATGAAACAAAACGGTGATCAATACAATATGAAACTAAACGGTGATCAATACAGTATGAAACTAAACGGTGATCAATACAGTATGAAACTAAACGGTGATCAATACAGTATGAAACTAAACGGTGATCAATACAGTATGAAACAAAACGGTGATCAATACAGTATGAAACAAAACGGTGATCAATACAGTATGAAACTAAACGGTGATCAATACAGTATGAAACTAAACGGTGATCAATACAGTATGAAACTAAACGGTGATCAATACAGTATGAAACTAAACGGTGATCAATACAGTATGAAACTAAACGGTGATCAATACAGTATGAAACTAAACGGTGATCAATACAGTATGAAACTAAACAGTGATCAATACAATATGAAACAAAACGGTGATCAATACAGTATGAAACTAAACAGTGATCAATACAATATGAAACAAAACGGTGATCAATACAGTATGAAACTAAACAGTGATCAATACAAAGTCAAAACCTTGGTGTACTTGGTGACCCCTCCAATATTGTCTCTCATGCCCTTCACCTCTTCATCCCCTCCCTCCTCCTAAACTTCTGTTACCCCCTTGAGAACCCTCCCTCCTGTCAGCCTCCTAAACTTCTGTTACCCCCTTGAGAACCCTCCCTCCTCTCAGCCTTCTAAACTTCGGTTAACCCCTTGAGAATACTTCTAAACTTCTGTTACCCCCTTGAGAACCCTCCCTCCTGTCAGCCTCCTAAACTTCTGTTACCCCCTTGAGAACCCTCCCTCCTGTCGGCCTTCTAAACTTCTGTTACCCCCTTGAGAACCCTCCCTCCTGTCGGCCTTCTAAACTTCTGTTACCCCCTTGAGAACCCTTCCTCCTGTCGGCCTTCTAAACTTCTGTTACCCCCTTGAGAATACTTCTAAACTTCTGTTACCCCCTTGAGAACCCTCCCTCCCCTCTCCTCTGTCTTTCTTTGCGTCCTAGCTCTTTCCCGGTCGAGGACTGAGACAAAGGGCATTCTCTTGTTAACTGCTGCCAATCTTAAATCTCCACTTCACCCCATCATAACCCTCCCTCCTTTCCCTCCCTACCTGCCGCCCTCCCTCCCTCCTTTCCCACCCTACCTGCTGCCCTCCATCCCTCCTCCTTTATGTTGGTGCCCCTTTTTCCACCCTTCTCATGTGAACTCAGCCCCTCCTCTCCTCCCTCTGCGTCATCCCTCCTTCCTATGCCAAGCTGCTGGCAGGTCAAGGGGTAAGGCTGGGATGGGATGCCAGTGACAGGGTGAGGATTCGTCAAGGGAAGGGGACAGGATTGAGAGGAGAGACAGGGAGTTAAGGCGTCCGCATGCTTCCCAGCCAAAACTGTTGGGAACCGTTTGTGCTTATATTATGACAGCATTTTGTGGCATGTTTTTTCATTTTAGACTATGGCAAGGTTTTTTTCGTCTGGTCTTGGCACACATCTTTTCTCGATAGCCGAAGTCTACGCCCCCTCGTCGGCGATTGGTCAACAGTAGGGATTCTTCAATGAAATGTTTGCTGTCATTCAACTATAGACGACTCATTTTCACGCAATTTTTTTCCTTGGGAAATACGCACCAAACATCTTAGTTAGGTGTAAAATTGCGTGACTAAGATCTCTTCGGCAAAAACATCAAGATTAATGGCAGATTTCTTGAGTTATCTTATACTGGCTACGGCGTCTCAAGATGGACAAACAGTACTATTGCCCCTTTTGTTCTCGCTTTTCAAGCGACGGTCTTTTAAGGGAGTATGAGAGCGCACTCCGAGCTCGGCTAGGCGCCAGACGAACTGAAGCATACTGACGCCTTTAGAAGAATAGTGAAGGGGGAAGGTAGGGCATTTTGGCAGCGCTTCCTTTGTTGTTAGCTTGGACAGACAGGGAGCACTCTCCTGTGAGGGGTGGGTCAAGGCCAGGGGAGAGGGTGAGGGGCGGGTCAAGGCCAGGGGAGAGGGTGAGGGGCGGGTCCAGGCCAGGGGAGAGGGTGAGGGGTGGGTCAAGGCCAGGGGAGAGGGTGAGGGGTGGGTCAAGGCCAGGGGAGAGGGTGAGGGGCGGGTCAATGGGTCAATGCTAGGGAAATCAAATGTTATTTGTCAATGCGCTGAATACAATGGGTGTAGACTTAACCATGAAATGCTTGCTTATGAGCCCTTCCCAACAATGCAGAGTTAAAAAAAATTAGCCAAATATATTTAAACTCCGTTTTTCACAATTCCTGACATTTAATTCTAGTAAAAATTCCCTGTCTTAGGTCAGTTGGGATCACCACTTTATTTTAAGAATGTGAAATGTCAGAATAATAGTAGAGAAAATGATTTATTTCAGCTTTTATTTCTTTCATCACATTCCCAGTGGGTCAGAAGTTTACATACACTCAATTAGCATTTGGTAGCATTGCCTTTAAATTGTTTAACTTGGGTCAAACATTTCGGGTAGCCTTCCACAAGCTTCCCACAATAAGTTGGGTGAATTTTGGCCCATTCCTCCTGACAGAGCTGGTGTAACTGAGTCAGGTTTGTAGGCCTCCTTGCTCGCACTCGCCTTTTCAGTTCTGCCCACAAATCTTCTACAGGATTGAGGTCAGGGCTTTGTGATGGCCACTCCAATACCTTGACTTTGTTGTCCTTAAGCCATTTTGCCACAACTTTGGAAGTATGCTTGGGGTCATTGTCCATTTGGAAGACCCATTTGCGACCAAGCTTTAACTTCCTGACTGATGTCTTGAGATGTTGCTTCAATATATCCACAAAATTTTCCTTCCTCATGATGCCATCTATTTTGTGAAGTGCACCAGTCCCTCCTGTAGCAAAGCACCCCCACAGCATGATGCTGCCACCCCCGTGCTTCACGGTTGGAATGGTGTTCTTCGGCTTGCAAGCATTCCCCTTTTTCTTCCAAACATAACGATGGTCATTATGGCCAAACAGTTCTATTTTTGTTTCATCAGACCAAAGGACATTTCTCCAAAAAGTACGATCTTTGTCCCCATGTGCAGTTGCAAACCGTAGTCTGGCTTTTTTATGGCGGTTTTGGAGCAGTGGCTTCTTCCTTGCAGAGCGGCCTTTCAGGTTATGTTGATATAGGACTCGTTTTACTGTGGATATAGATACTTTTGTACCTGTTTCCTCGAGCATCTTCACAAGGTCCTTTGCTGTTGTTCTGGGATTGATTTGCACTTTTTTGCACCAAAGTACGTTCATCTCTAGGAGACAGAACGTGTCTCCTTCCGGAGCGGTATGACGGCTGCGTGGTCCCATGGTGTTTATACTTGCGTACTATTGTTTGTACAGATGAACGTGGTACCTTCAGGCGTTTGGAAATTGCTCCCAAGGATGAACCAGACTTGTGGAGGTCTACAATTTTTTTTCTGAGGTCTTGGCTGATTTCTTCTGATTTTCACATGATGTCAAGCAAAGAGGCACTGAGTTTGAAGGTAGGCCTTGAAATACATCCACAGGTACACCTCCAATTGACTCAAATTATGTCAATTAGCCTGTCAGAAGCTTCTAAAGCCATGATTTCATTTGGCACAGTCAACTTAGTGTATGTAAACTTCTGACCCGCTAGAATTGTGATACAGTGAATTATAAGTGAAATAATCTGTCTGTAAACAATTGTTGGAAAAATTGTGTCATGCACAAAGTAGATGTCCTAACCGACTTGCCAAAACTATAGTTTGTTAACAATACAGTTGTGGAGTGGTTGAAAACAAGTTTTAATGACTTTAACCTAAGTGTATGTAATCATCCGACTTCAACTGTAAATTTGGCCACTGCTCTGTTCAATCGTCACATCTTTTGAGTTCAATATCAGGACATTTTATACATCACATTTTTCAGAGACAGTTTTTTCATGTTCTAGTATTGAAAAAGCTGTAAGCTATAAAAACAAAAGAGTCGCGCACTCTAGTGTATAAACTCCTAGTAATTTATTGGGTAAGAAACCACCAATGTTTCGTCGGCATCACTGTGCCTTCTTCAGGGTGATGTCATGAACGCTTGAACCAGGTTTTATGTAGAAAGAACAGTGCAATTAGTGCAACCAATGACAATAGAGAGGGGTGTGTCCATAATTATTAGGTTGATTTTTTTTTTTTTGAATGAATTGAGCGAAACTGTTAAAAGACAATAGTTGACAGAATATTGAATATATTAGGCTATTAGCATAAGATTTAACATCAACATACATTATTGTTTTAATTTAATTTTCTGAAGAAGGCACAGTGATACCAAAAAGTTGGTGTTTTTTTTTTAACCCAATAAATGGCTGGGAGGTTATACATATGCAGACTCTTTTATTTGTTTTTATATCTTCCAGTTTATTATCCGTTAGTCAGCACCTCTACACTAAAATAATGTTCTCTGGGGTTGCTCCAGATCACGCTTTTATTAGACTAGTATTGGAAAAAAAAGTACAGAAGTGTGGGTTCACCGTGCATTACTGTATGTAGTCTTCTGAGTGTGCAGATGGGGTCAGTGCAGATGGGGCCAGTGCAGATGGGGCCAGTGCAGATGGGGCCAGTGCAGATAGTCTGGGTAACCATTAATTAACTATGTAGCGGTCTTACGGTTTTTTTGGGGGGTAGAAGCTGTCTCGGAGCCTGTTGGTCCGAGCCGGAAAGAGAGACGGCAGAGGTGAGAGGTAGAACAAATGGTAAGAGGGAAGAGGTAGGGAACGAGACCGCGGAGGGAGGGATTACATAAGGTAAGGGCTCAGTCGAGGCTAGGGAAAGAGACCGCAGAGGGAGGGAGTACATAAGGTAAGGGCTCAGTCGAGGCTAGGGAACGAGACCGCAGAGGGAGGGAGGGGATGGAAGGGGGGATGCTAGGGCAGGGTGGCACCTCTTCTGTGATCTCCTTCCAGTCCTTGGCTGCCCTTTTTTGACAACCTTTCAAACAAAGGCATGACCCCTAGTCACTACCTTCTGCCCCTGTGTCACCCTGTTCCTCACCCCTTGTTATTTCCCCATTTCACCCTTTTTATTTCCCATACTCCCCCCTCCTACCTCTGCCCTAGCCTTGACCGACCCCTGACCTTTTCCCCTGGGGTCATTATATGACTCCAAACTAAAAAATAAAAAAAAACATTCCACTGTGTTTGTTTTCTTATTGTGAGTTTCCCCTCCTGTCCCAGGGCAGTGCTGTTCTAGGCTGGTGTTGTTCCCAGGTCAGTACATGAAAGCCTGGTATTGTCTTCCAACTTGCTTTTAACAGCTAAGAAACAGTATTCCACAGAGCTAGGGACAGGATGGGGTCTGTCTATCTGTGTGATTGTTCAGAACGTCAGGTTTCAAAAACAAAAGCGTCCCCAATGCCGCTAGTTGAGTGATCCTGCCAACCCCTCTACACTTTAGAGAGGGTCAAATGGTCAAGCAGTCAAGTTGTATTGACTTGCTGTGTTTTTCCTTCTAACCTCCAGTCCAGTTGTATTGACTGACAGACATACAGTGGGGGGAAAAAAGTATTTAGTCAGCCACCAATTGTGCAAGTTCTCCCACTTAAAAAAGATGAGAGAGGCCTGTAATTTTCATCATAGGTACACGTCCACTATGACAGACAAATTGAGGAAAAAAATCCAGAAAATCCCATTGTAGGATTTTTAATGAATTTATTTGCAAATTATGGTGGAAAATAAGTATTTGGTCACCTACAAACAAGCAAGATTTCTGGCTGTCACAGACCTGTAACTTCTTCTTTAAGAGGCTCCTCTCTCCTCCACTCGTTACATGTATTAATGGCACCTGTTTGAACTTGTTATCAGTATAAAAGACACCTGTCCACAACTTCATACAGTCACACTTTAAACTTCACAATGGCCAAGACCAAAGAGCTGTCAAAGGACACCAAAAACAAAATTGTAGACCTGCACCAGGCTGGGAAGACTGAATCTGCAATAGGTAAGCAGCTTGGTTTGAAGAAATCAACTGTGGGAGCAATTATTAGGAAATGGAAGACATACAAGACCACTGATAATCTCCCTCGATCTGGGGCTCCACGCAAGATCTCACCCCGTGGGGTCAAAATGATCACAAGAACGGTGAGCAAAAATCCCAGAACCACACGGGGGGACCTAGTGAATGACCTGCAGAGAGCTGGGACCAAAGTAACAAAGCCAACCATCAGTAACACACTACGCCGCCAGGGACTCAAATCCTGCAGTGCCAGACGTGTCCCCCTGCTTAAGCCAGTACATGTCCAGGCCCGTCTGAAGTGCATTTGGATGATCCAGAAGAGGATTGGGAGAATGTCATATGGTCAGATGAAACCAAAATATAACTTTTTGGTAAAAACTCAACTCGTCATGTTTGGAGGACAAAGAATGCTGAGTTGCATCCATAGAACACCATACCTACTGTGAAGCATGGGGGTTGGAAACATCATGCTTTGGGGCTGTTTTTCTGCAAAGGGCCCAGGACGACTGATCCGTGTAAAGGAAAGAATGAATGGGGCCATGTATCGTGAGATTTTGAGTGAAACCCTCCTTCCATCAGCAAGGGCATTGAAGATGAAACGTGGCTGGGTCTTTCAGCATGACAATGATCCCAAACACACCGCCCAGGCAACGAAGGAGTGGCTTCGTAAGAAGCATTTCAAGGTCCTGGAGTTGCCTAGCCAGTCTCCAGATCTCAACCCCATAGAAAATCTTTGAGGGAGTTGAAAGTCTGTGTTGCCCAGCGACAGCCCCAAAACATCACTGCTCTAGAGGAGATCTGCATGGAGGAATGGGCCAAAATACCAGCAACAGTGTGTGAAAACCTTGTGAAGACTTACAGAAAACGTTTGACCTGTGTCATTGCCAACAAAGGGTATATAACAAAGTATTGAGAAACTTTTGTTATTGACCAAATACTTATTTTCCACCATCATATGCCAATAAATTCATAAAAAATCCTACAATGTGATTTTCTGGATTTTTTTCTCATTTTGTCTGTCATAGTTGACGTGTACCTATGATGAAAATTACAGGACTCTCTCATCTTCTTAAGTGGGAGAACTTGCACAATTGGTGGCTGACTAAATACTTTTTTCCCCCACTGTATGTCTAGTCTCCTCTTCTCTCCTTCCACTCCTCGCTGTCTGCACCCCTCGTTCCAACCCTGTTTTCTCATTCCTCCCATATCTCTCTCTAGCACGTTCCCTCCCTCCCTCCCTCCATTACTGTGTTCAGACCGAAGTCTTCTCACTTCCTGTCTCTTCTACACACCTCTCTGTCTCATCCCTCGTTCCAACCCTGTTTTCTCATTCCTCCCATATCTCTCTCTAGCATGTTCCCTCCATCAATCCCTTCCTCTACCCTCCCTCCATCAATCCCTTCCTCCATCCAAAACTCACCAGAATATGCAGACATCTTTTCTGAAGTGGTCTCAAGTTTTAGCCCCTGAATGTGTTTAAAGAATGGAGAGAAATGGAGGGAGACTGTAGATGTAAAGGAAGAGGAGAGAAATGGAGGGAGACTGTAGATGTAAAGGAAGAGGAGGGAGAGAAATGGAGGGAGACTAGATGAAGAGGAGGGAGAGAAATGGAGGGAGATTGTAGATGAAGAGGGAGAGAAATGGAGGGAGACTGTAGATGAAGAGGTAGAGGAGGCAGATAAATGGAGGGAGACTGTAGATGAAGAGGAAGAGGAGGGAGAGAAATGGAGGGAGACTGTAGATGAAGAGGAAGAGGGAGAGAAATGGAGGGAGACTGTAGATGTAAAGGAAGAGGAGGCAGAGAAATGGAGGGAGACTGTAGATGAAGAGGTAGAGGAGGCAGATAAATGGAGGGAGACTGTAGATGAAGAGGAAGAGGAGGGAGATAAATGGAGGGAGACTGTAGATGAAGAGGAAGAGGAGGGAGAGAAATGGAGGGAGACTGTAGATGAAGAGGAAGAGGGAGAGAAATGGAGGGAGACTGTAGATGAAGAGGTAGAGGAGGCAGAGAAATGGAGGGAGACTGTAGAGGAAGAGGAGGCAGATAAATGGAGGGAGACTGTAGATGAAGAGGAAGAGGAGGGAGAGAAACATTCACCTTTCAGCAGGACAATAACCTGAAACAATAAGGCCAAATATACACTCGAGTTGCTTAACAAGACGACATGGAATGTTCCTGAGTGGCGTAGTTACCATAACCCCAGCGCCACCATGGGGCACTCTGTTCACAACGTTGACATCAGCAAACCGCTCTCCCACACGATGCCATACACGCTGTCTGCCATCTGCCCGGTACAGTTAAAATCGGGATTCATCTGTGAAGAGCAAACTTCTCTAGCGTGCCAGTGGCCATCGAAGATGAGCATTTGCCCACTGAAGTCGGTCACGATGCCGAACTGCAGTCAGGTCAAGACCCTGGTGAGGACGACGAGCACGCAGATGAGCTTCCCTGAAACGGTTTCTGACAGTTTGTGCAGAAATTCTTCGGTTGTGCAAACCCACAGTTTCATCAGCTGTCCGGGTGGCTGGTCTCAGACGATCCCGCAGGTGAAGAAGCCGGAGGTGGAGGTCCTGGGCTGGCTTGGTTACACGTTGTCTGCGGTTGTGAGGCCGGTTGGACGTGCTGCCAAATTCTCTAAAACGACATTGGAGGCAGCTTATAATAGAGAAATTGACGTTAAATTATCTGGCAACAGCTCTGGTGGACATTCTGGCAGTCAGCCTGCCAATTGCACGCTCCCTCAAACTTAACATCTGTGGCATTGTGTCGTGTGACAAAACTGCACATTCTAGAGTGGCCTTTTATTGTCCCCAGCACAAGGTGCACCTGTGTAATGATTATGTTCAATCAGCTTCTTGATATGCCACACCTGTCAGGTGGATGGATTATCTTGGCAAAGGAGAAATGCTCACTAACAGGGATGTAAACAAATTTCTGCACAACATTTTAGAGAAATAAGCTTTTTTGTGCGTAGGGAACATTTTCTGGGATCTTTTAGAGTTCAGCTCATGAAACATAGGGACCAACACTTTACATGTTGAGTTTATATTTTTGTTCTGTGTGTGTGTGTGTGTAAATAGTGTTTCTCTCTCTCTCTCAGGTACCAGGCGCCCAGGAGTTGGTAGACTTTTCTCCAGTGTACCGATGCCTCCACATCTATACCGTTCTGGTGAGTGTGTGGGACTACACATCCCCCTCTCCCGTCTTGCTCCTCTCCTCTCCTCTCCTCCTTTACTTTGGTTTTCTCCTCCGTCCTCTCCCCGCCTCCTTTTGAAAAAGGTTGAAGGTAATCGAGGAGAGGCATTTTATAGATAAAACAATAAGTATCATATTGTTTTTAAACGTGTACATGCTTTCCCCTCCGAGAAAACAAGATGAGAAAAAAAGAAGAAACCCACACACTGCTCTTGATAGTATCACTGCTCTTGATGGTATCACTGCTCTTGATGGTATCACTGCTCTTGATGGTATCACTGCTCTTGATGGTATCACTGCTCTTGATGGTATCACTGCTGCTCTTGATACTATCACTGCTCTTGATACTATCACTGCTCTTGATACTATCACTGCTCTTTAATAAGCTTTACGTATCGGCCTCAAGGACTCTCTCTCCCTTCATCTCTTCTCTCGATTTTATATCTCTGATGAACCATGTCGTTTTCTTACTTTAATTTTAATTTTAAATATTCATATTATATCCACAGTGATTTTAAATATTCATATTATATCCACAGTGATTTTAAATATTCATATTACACCCACAGTGATTTTCTGCATGTTTTCCCCAATTGGACTGAATGAATTGACACCTTTTTTTAGTTGTTTAATTGACTACACCCCTTTCCACTTACTAACCCCACCCCCTCCACAGGATTGGCCCCACCAGTAACACACCATCATTAGTGGCAGCATAGGCATTTGGTTTAAGCCTGCTATACTTGTTACAGCCTAAGGGGGGCGATGTTTGATACCACAGGCCTTTACAGTGTGCTTGTGACAGTAGTTTACAATAACAGTTGTAGAAGGGCTTCCTGTCTGTTGAGTTGATCTGGTCTGAACCATGGATTATAATTAATAATACACAACACACATATCATTTTATAGTGTACTACGGAGACATGCTACTGTTTTAATATAGGGAGGGGGGGGGAGGGATTAGATGAGATGTGGAGAGGGAGAGAGGAGGGAGATGATGTAAGATTGGGCCTCAGGTGACTGGGTTGACTGGAAACGACTAGGTCTGGGACGAAGCAGGTGTCTGGGTTGACTGGGTCACGACTAGGTCAGGGACGAGGCAGGTGTCTGGGTTGACTGGGACACGACTAGGTCAAGGACGAAGCAGGTGTCTGGGTTGACTGGGAAACGACTAGGTCAGGGACGGAGCAGGTGTCTGGCTTGATTGGGAAACACGACTAAGTCTGGGACGAAGCAGGTGTCTGGGTTGACTGGGACACGACTAGGTCAGGGACGAAGCAGGTGTCTGGGTTGACTGGAAAACGACTAGGTCAGGGACGATGCAGTTGTCTGGGTTGATTGGGAAACACAACTAAGTCAGTGACGAAGCAGGTGTCTGGCTTGACTGGGAAACACGACTAAGTCAGTGACGAAGCAGGTGACTTGCTTGACTGGGAAACACGACTAGGTCAGGGACGAAGCAGGTGACTTGCTTGACTGGAAACACGACTAGGTCAGGGACGAAGCATGTGTCTGGGTTGACTGGAAATTGACTAGGTCAGGGACGAAGCATGTGTCTGGGTTGACTGGGTAAAAAACTTGTTCGGGGACGAAGCAGGTGTCTGGGTTGATTGGGAGACAACTAGGTCAGGGATTAAGCAGGTGTCTGGGTGGACTGGTACACGACTAGGTCAGGGACGAAGCAGGTGTCTGGGTTGACTGGTACATGACTAGGTCAGGGACGAAGCAGGGGTCTGGGTTGACTGAGCCATGACTAGGTTAGGGACGAAGCAGGGGTCTGGGTTGACTGAGCCATGACTAGGTTAGGGACGAAGCAGGGGTCTGGGTTGACTGAGCCATGACTAGGTCAGGGACGAAGCAGGGTTGAAGCTGGGTTTTGTGTGTGTGTGTGGAGGGGTTGTGACCTGGGAAGGGGAGGAGGTATGTGGTCTGGGAAGGTGTGTGTGTTTGGAGGCGGTGTCGGGGTTAGGACTCTGGGGAAAGAATCATCGAGGGAACAGAAAAGCATGAGCTTTGTGAGGAAGGACAGAGAGCTAAATGCATGAACTTTGTGAAGAAGGACAGAGAGCTAAATGCATGAACTTTGTGAGGAAGTACAGAGAGCTGAGCATGAACTTTGTGAGGAAGGACAGAGAGCTGAGCATGAACTTTGTGAGGAAGGACAGAGAGCTAAATGCATGAACTTTGTGAAGAAGAACAGAGAGCTAAATGCATGAACTTTGTGAGGAAGTACAGAGAGCTGAGCATGAACTTTGTGAAGAAGTACAGAGAGCTGAGCATGAACTTTGTGAGGAAGTACAGAGAGCTGAGCATGAACTTTGTGAGGAAGGACAGAGAGCTGAGCATGAACTTTGTGAGGAAAGACAGAGAGCTAAATGCATGAACTTTGTGAGGAAGGACAGAGAGCTGAGCATGAACTTTGTGAGGAAGGACAGAGAGCTGAGCACGAACTTTGTGAGGAAGGACAGAGAGCTAAATGCATGAACTTTGTGAGGAAGTACAGAGAGCTGAGCATGACCTTTGTGAGGAAGGACAGAGAGCTGAGCATGAACTTTGTGAGGAAGGACAGAGAGCTAAATGCATGAACTTTGAGAGGAAGTACAGAGAGCTGAGCATGAACTTTGTGAGGAAGGACAGAGAGCTAAATGCATGAACTTTGTGAGGAAGGACAGAGAGCTAAATGCATGAACTTTGTGAGGAAGGACAGAGAGCTGAGCATGAACTTTGTGAGGAAACACAGAGAGCTGAGCATGAACTTTGTGAGGAAGGACAGAGAGCTGAGCATGAACTTTGTGAGGAAGGACAGAGAGCTAAATGCATGAACTTTGTGAAGAAGGACAGAGAGCTAAATGCATGAACTTTGTGAGGAAGTACAGAGAGCTGAGCATGAACTTTGTGAGGAAGTACAGAGAGCTGAGCATGAACTTTGTGAGGAAGTACAGAGAGCTGAGCATGAACTTTGTGAGGAAGGACAGAGAGCTGAGCATGAACTTTGTGAGGAAGGACAGAGAGCTAAATGCATGAACTTTGTGAGGAAGGACAGAGAGCTGAGCATGAACTTTGTGAGGAAGTACAGAGAGCTGAGCATGAACTTTGTGAGGAAGTACAGAGAGCTGAGCATGAACTTTGTGAGGAAGGACAGAGAGCTGAGCATGAACTTTGTGAGGAAGGACAGAGAGATAAATGCATGAACTTTGTGAGGAAGGACAGAGAGCTGAGCATGAACTTTGTGAGGAAGGACAGAGAGCTAAATGCATGAACTTTGTGAAGAAGGACAGAGAGCTAAATGCATGAACTTTGTGAGGAAGTACAGAGAGCTGAGCATGAACTTTGTGAGGAAGGACAGAGAGCTGAGCATGAACTTTGTGAGGAAGGACAGAGAGCTGAGCATGAACTTTGTGAGGAAGGACAGAGAGCTGAGCCTGAACTTTGAGGAAGGACAGAGAGCTGAGCATGAACTTTGTGAGGAAGGACAGAGAGCTGAGCATGAACTTTGTGAGGAAAAACAGAGAGCTAAATGCATGAACTTTGTGAGGAAGTACAGAGAGCTGAGCATGAACTTTGTGAGAAAGTACAGAGAGCTGAGCTTGAACTTTGTGAGGAAGTACAGAGAGCTGAGCATGAACTTTGTGAGGAAGGACAGAGAGCTGAGCATGAACGTTGTGAGGAAGGACAGAGAGCTAAATGCATGAACGTTGTGAGGAAGGACAGAGAGCTAAATGCATGAACTTTGTGAGGAAGGACAGAGAGCTAAATGCATGAACTTTGTGAGGAAGTACAGAGAGCTAAATGCATGAACTTTGTGAGGGAGTACAGAGAGCTAAATGCATGAACTTTGTGAGGAAGGACAGAGAGCTGAGCATGAACTTTGTGAGGAAGGACAGAGAGCTAAATGCATGAACTTTGTGAGGAAGGACAGAGAGCTGAGCATGAACGTTGTGAGGAAGGACAGAGAGCTAAATGCATGAACGTTGTGAGGAAGGACAGAGAGCTAAATGCATGAACTTTGTGAGGAAGGACAGAGAGCTAAATGCATGAACTTTGTGAGGAAGTACAGAGAGCTGAGCATGAGCTTTGTGAGGAAGAACAGAGAGCTAAATGCATGAACTTTGTGAGGAAGTACAGAGAGCTGAGCATGAACTTTGTGAGGAAGGACAGAGAGCTAAATGCATGAACTTTGTGAGGAAGTACAGAGAGCTGAGCATGAACTTTGTGAGGAAGGACAGAGAGCTGAGCATGAACTTTGTGAGGAAGGACAGAGAGCTAAATGCATGAACTTTGTGAGGAAGTACAGAGAGCTAAATGCATGAACTTTGTGAGGGAGTACAGAGAGCTAAATGCATGAACTTTGTGAGGAAGGACAGAGAGCTGAGCATGAACTTTGTGAGGAAGGACAGAGAGCTAAATGCATGAACTTTGTGAGGAAGGACAGAGAGCTAAATGCATGAACTTTGTGAGGAAGGACAGAGAGCTAAATGCATGAACTTTGTGAGGAAGGACAGAGAGCTAAATGCATGAACTTTGTGAGGAAGTACAGAGAGCTGAGCATGAACTTTGTGAGGAAGGACAGAGAGCTGAGCATGAACTTTGTGAGGAAGGACAGAGAGCTAAATGCATGAACTTTGTGAGGAAGTACAGAGAGCTAAATGCATGAACTTTGTGAGGGAGTACAGAGAGCTAAATGCATGAACTTTGTGAGGAAGGACAGAGAGCTGAGCATGAACTTTGTGAGGAAGGACAGAGAGCTAAATGCATGAACTTTGTGAGGAAGGACAGAGAGCTAAATGCATGAACTTTGTGAGGAAGGACAGAGAGCTAAATGCATGAACTTTGTGAGGAAGGACAGAGAGCTAAATGCATGAACTTTGTGAGGAAGGACAGAGAGCTAAATGCATGAACTTTGTGAGGAAGGACAGAGAGCTGAGCATGAACTTTGTGAGGAAGTACAGAGAGCTAAATGCATGAACTTTGTGAGGAAGTACAGAGAGCTAAATGCATGAACTTTGTGAGGAAGTACAGAGAGCTGAGCATGAACTTTGTGAGGAAGGACAGAGAGCTGAGCATGAACTTTGTGAGGAAGGACAGAGAGCTGAGCATGAACTTTGTGAGGAAGGACAGAGACCTAGGGAGGACGATAGAGGTTATAGCAAGGGTAAGTTGAGAGACAGACAGGGCAAGGCGGAGGGAGGGAGAGAGAGGGAACATAGAAGATAGGGACAGAGGGCATAGGCTAAGGAGAGCGTGGGAGGGACAGAGAGAGAGAGGGTTTATGACAAGGGGATAAGGGCAGTTGAGAGGGAAAGGGGTAGAGGAGAGAGGGGAAGCAGAAGGAAGGGTTAAAGTGAGGGCAAGAGTGAGGTGGAACCAACTAGGTGTAACATCTGTCGATGTGAGAGAGAACGCTGTCCATGTGCCCTTCAGCAAGGCACTTAACCCTATTTGCTCCTGTAAGTCGCTCTGGATGAGCGCAACCGCTAAATCACTCAAATGGAAAAATTGAAATGTAGAGAGAAAGGGGCCCTGAACTTTGGAAGGAGGGAGAGAGCAGGAAGAGAGCGAGAGTTTAGCAACTGACCCATGGAGGAAGTTTGGTAGCTAGATAGTGAAAAGAGGGGACAGAGGGGGGGAAAAAAGACAGGGAGAGGGAGATGTGGAGGAGGAGATGTGGAGGAGGAGATGTGGAGGAGGAGATGTGGAGGAGGAGATGTGGAGGAGGAGATGTGGAGGAGGAGATGTGGAGGAGGAGATGTGGAGGAGGAGATGTGGAGGAGGAGAGGAGGAGATGTGGAGGAGGAGATGTGGGAGGAGGAGATGTGGAGGAGGAGATGTGGAGGAGGAGATGTGGAGGAGGAGATGTGGAGGAGGAGATGTGGAGGAGGAGATGTGGAGGAGGAGATGTGGAGGAGGAGATGTGGAGGAGGAGATGTGGAGGAGGAGATGTGGAGGAGGAGATGTGGAGGAGGAGATGTGGAGGAGGAGATGTGGAGGAGGAGATGTGGAGGAGGAGATGTGGAGGAGGAGAGAAGGGGTAGAGAGAGCTGTGAAGAAGAGACTGAGTGCAGGAGGCAGACTATGAGACTGAGAGGGAGATGGAGGGGAGGGGGAGTGGAGTGTATGTCGGAGAGGGTTGCACTGGGGTTAAAACGTGCAAGAGAGAGTGGAGGGGAAGGAGAGGGGGAGGGATGGAGGGGAGAAGGTGAATGGAAGGAAAGGGGGGAGGGGACGGTGTTGAAAGGTGTGACCTCCTCAACCTCAGGGTCACTTTCTCCCCCGTTCCCTCGTTTGTTTTGGTTCCTGCCAGCGTTCGTGTTTGTTTAGTTATGTTGTGTTCCTGACCATTTTACTTCTCTCCTGTTTTTATTGTCCTTTGTTTCAGCCTTCTTCATCTCTGAGAGGTAGGTGTGAGTGTGTGTGTGTGTGTGTGTGTGTGAGAGAGAGAGAGCGAAACGTGTGTGTGTGTGTGTGTGTGTGAGAGAGAGAGAGAGCGAAACGTGTGTGTGTGTGTGTGTGTGTGTGTGTGTGTGCAACAGTGGGTTGGTCGTGACCCCAGGGAGAACTGTTGTTTGGCCGGTTGGTCCGGGGGACAAAATGGATGCCACCAGGCCAAGGGTGAAGGATAGAGAGCTGCCACCACACACACACACACACACACACACACACACACACACACACACACACACACACACACACACACAGAGATAACATTACAGATGTTTATTCCAGATAATAACATGGTTCTGATTCCAAGTACTCAGATCACTAATCAATAAACATTTAAATAATATCCTAATCATCGTATTCAATATAAATATAAACATTTCAACAATAAAGAGAACATTCTAAATATTTTTTCCAATAGAGTACAGACGAGTACTTCTACTAAACCAGACGAGTACTTCTACTAAACCAGACGAGTACTTCTACTAAACCAGACGAGTACTTCTACTAAACCAGACGAGTACTTCTACTAAACCAGGCGAGTACTTCTACTAAACCAGGCGAGTACTTCTACTAAACCAGACGAGTACTTCTACTAAACCAGACGAGTACTTCTACTAAACCAGGCGAGTACTTCTACTAAACCAGGCGAGTACTTCTACTAAACCAGACGAGTACTTCTACTAAACCAGACGAGTACTTCTACTAAACCAGACGAGTACTTCTACTAAACCAGACGAGTACTTCTACTAAACCAGACGAGTACTTCTACTAAACCAGACGAGTACTTCTACTAAACCAGACGAGTACTTCTACTAAACCAGACGAGTACTTCTACTAAACCAGACGAGTACTTCTACTAAACCAGACGAGTACTTCTACTAAACCAGACGAGTACTTCTACTAAACCAGGCGAGTACTTCTACTAAACCAGACGAGTACTTCTACTAAACCAGGCGAGTACTTCTACTAAACCAGACGAGTACTTCTACTAAACCAGAGAACATTTGGGTTTTATATTCTGAACACGATGGCTCATTATGTGATTGATACCTGGAGATTGGATAATTGGAGAAGTGTGTGTGTGTGTGTGCGTGCGTGTGTGTGTGTGTGTGTGTGTGCGCCTGTATTATTAAACGATCGGTTAAGCAGAGTGAAGGGTTCTTTGTGTGGTTCTCGTTTGGTCTGGTCTGAGGGAAACTCCATGTTGGGCCAACACTGTTGTTTACATTGATCATAATTTCTATCAGATTTTTGTGTGTGTGTGTTGGTTTTCTGTGTGTGTGTGTGTGTGTGTTGGTTTTCTGTGTGTGTGTGTGTGTGTTGGTTTTCTGTGTGTGTGTGTGTGTGTGTGTGTGTTGGTTTTCTGTGTGTGTGTGTGTGTGTGTTGGTTTTCTGTGTGTGTGTGTGTGTTGGTTTTCTGTGTGTGTGTGTGTTGGTTTTCTGTGTGTGTGTGTGTGTGTTGGTTTTCTGTGTGTGTAACAGTAGAACAAAGGCATATTGTTCAGGTCCAGTCTTCACCATCATGGTAATATGGTGGAATTTAAACAAGAGGAGAAAACAACATGAATGTCTTGATTGGAAATGGGATTCCACTTCCAGGTTTACAGTGAAAATAAATGAAGCGCTTCAAGTGTGTGTGTTTCGTGTCTTTTGTGTGTGTTCTGTGCGATTTGGTGTGTGTGTTTCCCAACTGGTGAAACTGTCCAAACGAGCCCCCCCCACTAAGACGTCTGGCAGTAGAGAACATTCCAGACTGTCTAGAGAGTCCATTCTATTCTGTTCATGACTGGGGTTATCAGCCTTAGGCCCATGTAGTCACCAGCGACGTGGCACCGCTCTGATGTTTGGAGCTTTCTGTGTGTGTGTGTGTGTGTGTGTGTTTGGAGAAGCGTGCGTGTTTGCACATGCTGCCTGTATTATTAAAATATTGTTTAAGCAGAGTGAAGGGTTTCTTGGTGTGGTTCTTGTTTGGTCTGGTGTGAGGAAACAAACACACACACGATAGCTGCATCCTCCCCGAAGGGTCTTCTTGACCTCGATCTCCACCCCACACTTCTCTCCAGAGTGTTAATGTTGTGTATCTGACTTCATGGACATTGTCCAGTCATCTTGAAGTACTGTACGAACACTAGAGTTTTAACCTCTTAGCAGAACTACTCTGACCTCCCTGCTCCCTACCACCTCTTCCTCTAGCAGCCTCTCACTCATCCATCCATTCACTCCACCCTTCACCCTCTCTCCCCCGCTCTCCCCTCTCCCCTTCTCCCCCTCTCTCCCTCTCTCCCCTCTCCCCTTCTCTCCCGTCTCTCCCTCTCTCCTTCTCTCCCTTCTCCCCCTCTCTCACTTCTCTCCCTTCTCCCCTCTCTCCCTTCTCTCTCCCTTCTTCTCCCCCTCTCTCCCTCTCTCCCTTCTCTCTCCCTTCTCTCCCTCTCTCCCTTCTCTCTCCCTTCTCTCCCTCTCTCCCTTCTCTCTCCCTTCTCCCCCTCTCTCCCTTCTCTCCCTTCTCCCTCTCTGCCTCTCTCCCATTCTCTCCCTTCTCCCTCTCTGCCTCTCTCCCTTCTCTCCCTTCTCCCTCTCTGCCTCTCTCCCATTCTCTCCCTTCTCCCTCTCTGCCTCTCTCCTTCTCCCTTCCCCCACTACCCCCTCTCCCTCTCTCTGGTGGACTGCTGCTGCTGTGGTATCTCTCTATTCAATAGACATTGTTCTCGTTGTTCTTAGGAAATACTACAGTTTATCTCTTCAATCAAATCTCGATTTATCTTATTTCATTTGAAATATTTTTCATTGTAACAGCACACCAGAGGTGAGTGAGCATGTTCTGGCCTTAGTTTCAGCTTCCCTGGCTGTGGGGGTTATCAGCCCAGCTCTGGTGTCTTATCTCTGGGCTTGGGAAGTACTGTGGGTCCTGGTCTGGGCCTCAGCTAGAGGAGATAAGGGCTGAGACTGGGGCTACTGTTAGAGGAGGAGGGGAGAGGGGGCCTGGGGAGAAGTGGTGAGGGGAGAAGTGGTGAGGGGAGAGGGGGCCTGGAGAGAGGGGAGGGGAGGCCTGGAGAGAGGGGAGAGGGGGCCTGGAGAGAGGGGAGAGGGGGCCTGGGTTATGTCACTGTAAAGCAGTGTGTGTGATGTGTGAGAGAGACTGGTTAAGTCATACTGAAGAACCGGAGGAGTATCTGTTGTGAGTGACTGATATGCTACAGATACCTAGACTTTGAAGTAAGACCTAGTGACGGTCCAATCACTGACTTTCCCTGAATAAGAGTGCCTTTGTACCCCAATATCAAACTTTGTTTCTACCAGAATCATCTTATCTATTTTCCTCTTGAGTCTCAAGTTAACCTTTTGACTTCTAGACACTTTCAAAAAAATCTCCAAACCTGTTTTTTGTCAGTTCTACCAGTAAAATGATGAACTGATGAATGTCAAGACGTATAGCGACCCAAAAGTTGTCAAGGCTACCGTCTCCTCTCTGTTGCCATCACACCCGGCCGGTCTCTAAGGATGTCGTCCATGTTTTGTTTTTTTACCCAGGGTTCCCGGGAGCAGTTTGAGAACTACTACAGGAATCAGAGAAGGAAACAGGCTCGCCTCGTTCTGCAACCCCACTCTAACATGGTAGATATCACCCCTCACCTCGTTCTGCAACCCCACTCTAACATGGTAGATATCACCCCTCACCTCGTACTGCAACCCCACTCTAACATGGTAGATATCACCCCTCACCTCACCTCGTACTGCAACCCCACTCTAACATGGTAGATATCACCCCTCACATCGTACTGCAACCCCCACTCTAACATGGTAGATATCACCCCCCTCACCTCACCTCGTACTGCAACCCCCACTCTAACATGGTAGATATCACCCCTCACATCGTACTGCAACCCCACTCTAACATGGTAGATGTCACCCCTCACCTCACCTCGTACTGCAACCCCACTCTAACATGGTAGATATCACCCCTCACCTCACCTCGTACTGCAACCCCACTCTAACATGGTAGGTATCACCCCTCACCTCACCTCGTACTGCAACCCCACTCTAACATGGTAGATATCACCCCTCACCTCGTACTGCAACCCCACTCTAACATGGTAGATATCACCCCTCACCTCACCTCGTACTGCAACCCCACTCTAACATGGTAGATATCACCCCTCACATCGTACTGCAACCCCACTCTAACATGGTAGATATCACCCCTCACCTCACCTCGTACTGCAACCCCACTCTAACATGGTAGATATCACCCCTCACCTCACCTCGTACTGCAACCCCACTCTAACGTGGTAGATATCACCCTCTCTCAACGAGAACAATGTCTATTGAATAGAGAGATACCACAGCAGACAATAAAACTACTGACCTCGACAGACAATCAAACGACTGTCAAGAGGTCAGTCGTTTGATTGTCTGTCGAGGTCAGTCGTTTGATTGTCTGTCGAGGTCAGTCGTTTGATTGTCTGTCGAGGTCAGTCGTTTGATTGTCTGTCAAGAGGTCAGTAGTTTTATTGTCTGTCAAGAGGTCAGTAGTTTTATTGTCTGTCAAGAGGTCAGTCGTGTTATTGTCTGTCGAGGTCAGTAGTGTTATTGTCTGTCGAGGTCAGTAGTGTTATTGTCTGTCGAGGTCAGTAGTGTTATTGTCTGTCAAGAGGTCAGTCGTTTTGTTGTCTGTCAAGAGGTCAGTCGTTTTATTGTCTGTCAAGAGGTCAGTAGTTTTAGTGTCTGTCAAGAGGTCAGTAGTTTTATTGTCTGTCGAGGTCAGTAGTTTTATTGTCTGTTGAGGTCAGTAGTGTTATTGTCTGTCAAGAGGTCATTAGTGTTATTGTCTGTCAAGAGGTCATTAGTGTTATTGTCTGTCAAGAGGTCAGGTAGTGTTATTGTCTGTCGGTCAGTAGTGTTATTGTCTGTCAAGAGGTCAGTAGTGTTATTGTCTTTCAAGAGGTCAGTAGTTTTATTGTCTGTTTAGAGGTCAGTAG
>NW_025533827.1:282500-317500 GCF_020615455.1 Coregonus clupeaformis | reverse complement strand
GAGATGTTTTACGACAGGAGAGGAAAGGACTAACTTCCTCTGCTGCAGAGTATGCATGAGAAGTGATAATGTCCCTGGCAAGACAGATGGGGGGGGGGGGTGATGACCCCCCCCCGGGCAGTTGAACCATTGTTACTGCAGTTATTTCTTACTAAATGCCAGAGGGACATTCAATACACTGTAAAACAACACAGACCCCTACCCCCCCCCCCACACACACACACATGCACCACAGAAATGTTGCCTCTATTGTGGAATAACACACAACTAGGGTTCAAAGCCTCTCTTTGGAATGCTGTTCGGAATGTTGGAAACTTGGAGCGGTGTGGCGTGTGTGTGTGTGTGTGTGTGTGTGTGTGTGTGTGTAACCCCGGTGGCCCAAGTTCCCAGTACTGATCCCTGTGAAGACCTTTCTGGCACACGCCTTGTGTTCAGAAGGCCTCGGAATCTCACGGAACCCAGAAAAGCTTGGATGGAGAGAAGGGGAGGAAGGTGAATAAACCTCCCCTCTCCTCCTCTCTCCTCCTCTCTCCTCCTCTCTCCTCCCCTCTCCTCCTCTCTCCTGCTCTCTCCTGCTCTCTCCTCCTCTCTCCTCCCCTCTCCTCCCCTCTCCTGCTCTCTCCTCCTCTCTCCTGCTCTCTCCTTCTCTCTCCTCCCCTCTCCTTCTCTCTCCTGCTCTCTCCTCCCCTCTCCTGCTCTCTCCTGCTCTCTCCTCCTCTCTCCTTCTCTCTCCTCCTCTCTCCTTCTCTCTCCTCCTCTCTTCTCTCTCCTCCTCTCTTCTCTCTCCTCCTCTCTTCTCTCTCCTCTTCTCTTCTCTCTTCCCTCTCTCCTCCTCTCTTCTCTCTCCTCCTCTCTTCCCTCTCTCCTCCTCTCTCCTCCTCTCTTCCCTCTCTCCTCCTCTCTTCCCTCTCTCCTTCTCTCTCCTCCTCTCTCCTCTTCTCTTCTCTCTCCTCCTCTCTCCTCCTCTCTTCCCTCTCTCCTCCTCTCTTCTCTCTCCTCCTCTCTTCCCTCTCTCCTTCTCTCTCCTCCTCTCTTCCCTCTCTCCTCTCCTCCTCTCTCTTCCTCTCTTACCTCTCTCCTCCTCTCTTCTCTCCCTCTCTTCCCTCTCTCCTTCTCTCTCCTTCTCTCCTTCTCTCTCCTCCTTCTCTTCCCTCTCTCCTTCTCTCTTCCCTCTCTCCTTCTCTCTTCCCTCTCTCTCCTCCTCTCTCCTCCTCTCTTCTCTCTCCTCCTCTCTCCTCCTCTCTTCCCCTCTCTCCTCCTCTCTTCCCTCTCTCCTCCTCTCTTCTCTCTCCTTCTCTCTTCCCTCTCCTTCTCTCTTCCCTCTCTCTTTCTCTCTCCTTCTCTCTTCCCTCTCTCCTCCTCTCTTCCCTCTCTCCTCCTCTCTTCCCTCTCTCCTCCTCTCTTCTCTCTCCTCCTCTCTCCTCCTCTCTTCCCTCTCTCCTCCTCTCTTCCCTCTCTCCTCCTCTCTTCTCTCTCCTCCTCTCTCCTCCTCTCTTCCCTCTCTCCTCCTCTCTTCCCTCTCTCCTCCTCTCTTCAGGCAGGTGTTGGATCAGGATAACTTTAGTCCCATCCCTGTGGCAACAGAGGAGGAAAACAGACAGTTCACCTCCCAGTTCCCCTTCCAAGACCCTGAACTGGACAAGGTACTGACTAGGGGTTAGAGTGTAGGGGTGGGCTTTCTTGGAGGGGGGGCGATTTGTTCGTCAAAATTAATTTGCGGGAAGAGGGCAGTTATTTGAAAATATATATGTCCATTCTAATTGCCGCGGGACAGGCTTCTATTTCCGTAATGTACACAGCTTTTGCTCATATTGCATAGTTCATTGTTTAATTCCAGCATTCACTTCCTGCATTTTCTGCACTGTGTTATCGTTTACACACTGTCACCCCCCCCCCAAAAAAAAATAATAATTCCTTGACAGAACACTTATGCTCCTTTTTGACTGTATTTTCAGCAGTTGAGACGATTTCTAAGGGTCTGTACTTCCGAAGTTGTTGACTGTTTTTGTGCTTGCCAGTTACTGTCAGCTGTTAGCAGCCGATGGCTAGCAGTTTCTTACTGGAGATAAATGATGATGATGATTGTCATCCTTTTTTTTTTTGTTGACTCATTACTGAATTATTTAATGTAACAAATGTAACATTAAACCTCGTAAACAATTCATTTAGGACCCAGCGTTATTTGAAACAGGCTTTTATTTGCTGAAATGTGTGCTGTTGCCCGGCTATTAAAAGGGGCAGGCAGCCATTTGAGACTGTTTTACAGTGGTCTTGCCATGTACTCAAAGCCTGGATAATGAGTGAATTAGTTGATTCAATTGTATTAGGGCTGGGCTGGAACCAAAGCCTGCACACCCTGTAAACTCTCTAGGACTAGGACAGTTGACTTTGTTCAAGTTTGTCTGTAATCCCTGGCCTCTCCCTCTCTCTCTCTCTCTCTCTCCCTCTCTGTCTCTCTCTCTCCCTCTCTCTCCCTCTCTCTCTGTCTCTCTCTCTCCCTCTCTCTATCTCTCTCTCTCTCTCTCTCTCTCTCTCCCTCTCTCTCTCTCTCTCTCTCTCTCTCTCTCTCTCTCTCTCTCTCTCTCTCTCTCTCTCTCGTCTGTCTGTCTGTCTGTCTGTCTGTCTGTCTGTCTGTCTGTCTGTCTGTCTGTCTGTCTGTCTGTCTGTCTGTCTGTCTGTCTGTCTGTCTGTCTGTCTGTCTGTCTGTCTGTCTCTCTGTCTCTCTGTCTCTCTGTCTGTCTCTCTGTCTCTCTGTCTCTCTGTCTCTCTGTCTCTCTGTCTCTCTGTCTCTCTGTCTCTCTGTCTCTCTGTCTCTCTGTCTCTCTCTCTGTCTCTCCTCTGTAGCTTCCATTCCCTAAAAAGCTTCCGTTCTCTGAGTTTGTTCCTAAAGTCTACTCTCAGCTCAAAGAGTTCATCTACGCCTGCCTCAAGTACTATGAAGACCTGCACCTCAGGTAAACACACACACATACACACACACACACACTTGTTGTCATTCACTTTTACTTCAAATGCATACTAGGATGCATCAAATATATTGGATTGTGGCAAGCTTACCTCTCTCCAGGGTTTTAGTTTGCCGTTGGTTATATTGGGGAGGGGCCTGGGGAGGTTGGGGAGGGGCCTGGGCAGGTTGGGGAGGGGCCTGGGGATGTTGGGGAAGGGAGGGGCCTGTTTTCAAAGCAACAGTCTCTAGACCTGCTGCCAGATTTGTGATATGATCACCTCTGACCTGGTCTGGTCATGACAGGTCTGGTCACCTCTATGACCTGATCAGGCCAAATCCCCGGGGGTCGTTATGGTGATAAGGAGAAGGATTACCTTTGTCTGATTTGTTCTGAAAGTTCAGCTAGACGATTACAGAGCGGGCGATTATGTCCGAATTTAGTTCAAGGTCTGTGTTTCGGTCAGACTACTATTCCTCTGGACTCCATTCCAACCAACAGCTACAATATGATGTGCTTTCGTTGACAGTTGAGATCCAAACATGCAGCTAAGGTTGAAAAGGTTGAAGAAGTTACCAAAAAATGAGTTTTCATATAGTTACATTTAGCCCCTTGGCATTGATAGATAGATAGAAAAAATAAGAAGCATTCTGAACATCACTTCAGTTATTGAACGACACTAGAGAATGTTCATATCTTGCCAGTGAGTATATTTCTGGAGTTGAGTGTTATTGTAGTTTTTAACGTAGCATGTGCCTCCAATGGGATGATCTATTGCGCTGATTATATGGAATCTGAAAGTGTGTGTGCGTGTGTGTGTGTGCGTGTGCGTTTGCGTGTGCGTGCGTTTGCGTGTGTGTTTGCGTGTGCGTGCGTTTGCGTGTGTGTGTGTGTGTGCGTTTAATCAGACAGGCTTACTGACCTGGCAGACAGAAATAAACGAACAAAGATCGTACAGCAGAAATGATTTCCTTCTCCTCTCATCCTCATTATTTTCTGTCTTTTATCCTGATTTCCCAACGCTCAACTCCGTCTCGCTCCACCGCGCAACACACACACACACACACACACACACACACACACACACACACACACACACACACACACATACTATGTAATGAATGGATAATGGTATGATAATACGCCATAGTTTTAACTCACGGGGTGAATCAGGACACAGCTAATAAATATCACAGGATGTTTTCAACATGCTGTGTGTGTGTGTTTATTCTGTGTGTGTGTGTGTGTTTATTCTGTGTGTGTGTGTGTGTTTATTCTGTGTGTTTGTGTGTGCGGCTCCCAGTCCCTGGTTTCTTCTGGTAATTTCCTGATTGCTCGTCTCGTTAGGTGGACGTCAGCATTGTGTTACTTAATTTCTCTGTCAGCCATAGCACCACTACTTACAGACACACACACACACACACACACACACACTGTTTTGTATTGCTATCCTTGTGGGGACCAAAGAATTGATTCCCATCCAAAATCCTATTTTCCCTAACCCCTAAATCTAACCTTAACCGTTAACCTAACCATAAGCCTAAGCCTAACCCTAAACCTAACCGTAATTCCTAACCCTAACCTTAATTCTAAGCCTAACCCTAAACCTAACCCCTAAGCCTATAATAGCATTTGTCCTCGTGGGGACCTGCAAAATGTCCCTCCCTTGTTTTACTATCCTTGTGAGGACTTCTGGTACCCAACCCCAGCTCCTGTTCCTTTAGAGAATATGGGTTATCACTGTAGCATCTAGGCAGGGACCTGTGGGGGTGGGAGGGGGTAAGAGCTGATTGTTAGCTAGATTGATTCACAGCATGTGTGTCACATTGTCTAAAGCCACTGTACTACATAGACCTTCTGCACTGTCCAAAATCTCTTCTGTCTGTCTCTCTCTCTGTCTGTCACGCTCTCTGTCTGTCTCTCTCTCTGCCTCTCTCTCTCTCTGTCTGTCTCTCTCTCTCTCTGTCTCTCTCTCTCTGTCTCTCTCTCTCTCTGTCTCTCTCTCTGTCTGTCTCTCTCTCTGTCTCTCTCTCTGTCTCTCTCTCTCTCTCTTTCTGTCTCTCTCTCTCTACTCTCTCTCTGTCTGACTCTCTCTCTCTCTCTGTCTGTCTCTCTCTCTCTCTGTCTGTCTCTCTCTCTCTCTCTCTGTTTTACAATGTTTTCTCATTTATTCTTGGATTTCTGACATTTTCATTTCTATTTTAGAACATGCTATTACATTGGGCCTCTTTTGAAACCTGTTAACCCTAACCATAACAAGACCTGACTAAACACTGAAAATAACTCAAATTAATAAATAGGGCCTATTTGAAACTATAACCCTAAGCCTAGTATAATGTTGATATATATATATTTTAGAACATGCTATTATATCGGGCCTCTTTTTTGAAACCCTAACCATAACTAGACCTGACTGTACTAAGCAGACAAAACGACAACAGGTGATGTCCTGAAACCTTTTCACTAGATGCATCTATAAGTTATAACGTCATCAGACATGGTTTTCAGACAGGATGCCATGTTGCTGCCTCACCCACTCACTCATGAACAATATTTAACTTCTATTTTTTAGGTGTTCTCTCTTAAAATCCGCGTGCGTCAATCATAAGTGACATAATAAACAAATCCCCATCAAAATCCGTCTGTTTAGGCTAGAGGTGTGTTTTTTTGCATGGGCTGCGTCTCAATCCACAGCATCCGTCGATGTCGGCCTTCCGCATCAGTGGCAGAGCTACAGCGGTGTTTGTCAGACCGTGAGATATCCGAAAAATCGGTCCTCTCTCACGAAAGCGTCCGTAGCGTCAAAACTAAACGGAGAACTCTATGGTGGCTCCGTTTTCCCCCACAAGAAGCACCACGGGACTCGTCTGAAGTCTGTAACGCTGATGTGCCAACGTCTTCTGTCTGTAGCGTCGGAACCGTTTGGGCTACTAATATGAACCCCGCTGTGGAAAGGGGAGACTCTCGCGAACACGATGGTGTTCTCCGTTTTGCTCAGTGACCCCCCTACAAGTGTCACGGGACTCGTCTTAAAGTAACCCATACAAATGAATGGAAGTATGGCGGTAGTCTCATGCCAATAAATAAGGTGTTAAATATACACTGAACAAAAATATAAACGCTACATGTAAAGTGTTGGTGCCTTGTTTCATGAGCTGAAATAATATATCCACCCAAAAAATCTATACGCACAAAAAGCTTATTTCTCTCAAATTTTGTGCACAAATTTGTTTACATCCCTGTTAATGAGCATTTCTCCTTTGCCAAGATAATCCATCCACATGACAGGTGTGGCATATCAAGAAGCTGATTGAACAGCATGATCATTACACAGGTGTACCTTGTGCTGGGGACAATAAAAGGCCACTCTAAAATGTGAAGTTTTGTCACACAACACAATGCCACAGATGTCTCAAGTTTTGAGGGAGCGTGTAATTGGCATGCTGACTGCCAGAATGTCCACCAGAGCTGTTGCCAGATTATTGAATTTTCATTTCTCTACCATAAGCTGCCTCCAACGTCGTTTTAGAGAATTTGGCAGTACGTCCAACCGGCCTCAGAACCGCAGACCACGTGTAACCACGCCAGCCCAGGACCTCCACATCCGGCTTCTTCACCTGCGGGATCGTCTGAGACCAGCCACCCGGACAGCTGATGAAACTGAGGAGTATATCTGTCTGTAATAAAGCCCTTTTTGTGGGGAATAACTCATTCTGACTGGCTGGGCCTGGCTCCCCGGTGGGTGCCCTCCCATGCCCACCCATGGCTGTGCCCCTGCCCAGTCATATGAAATCCATAGATTAGGACCTAATGTATTTATTTCAATTGACTGATTTCCTTATATGAAATGTAACTCGTTTGAAGTTGTTGCATATTGCGTTTATATATTTGTTAAGTATATGTAAAAAAAAAAAAAAATGGATACCTATAGGGGTCCTAAAATTCAAAATCAATTAGCTAAATTATCCATGGTGTATGACCATCTTAAAACAATTCCATATGTTAGCTTAGTAGACAACGGCTTATATTTTTAGTAAAGGAGAAAACACATTGCACTGAGTGAACATTTGCCGTTCATTCAGTTTGGTGTGTTTTTAGGCGTCTAACTGCTGGTTTGTAAACCACACCCGGCACTCTGTTCAGAGGTGCTAAGTACTCTCTGCCGGTCAAACGTTACCGGTGTGAACCGTTCTGTCTTACCGGCCCTGCTACACTAGATGTGTAACTTCTGCGAAATGTGAGATGCCCCTGTTCATTTCAACGAAACCTTGCAGAGCCGCACTGCTATTTGCAAAGCCCCAGTGTATCTCCTAATGTTAAGTCACCTCTCTGTGTTCTCAGCTCTACAGAGATTGATGATATGATCCGTAAGTCGACCAACCTGCTGTTAACCAGAACACTCAGTAACTGTCTACAGTACGCCATGAAGAAGAAGAACGTAGGACTGGCTGAGGTAAGAGGTGTGAGTCTTTCTATACATAATAGGGCCAATGGGATCAACAAAAATGATTTTTATGCAGTGTACTTTGAGAAATATATGCAAATTGGCCACTCAGGAACATTGAATGTTGTCTTGGTAACCAGTGTATATGTTGTCTTGGTAACCAGTGTATATGTTGTCTTGGTAACCAGTGTTTGTTATTGTGCTGCTGGAAGGTGAATTTGTCTCTCTGTGTCTGTTGGAAAGCAGACCAAACCGGACTGAACCGTTTTGCCTGTGTTTAGCTGTATTCCGTTTCATTTTATCAACAAACAAAAAACTCCCTAGTCCTTACCGATGACAAGCATACCCATAACATGATGCAGCCACCACCATGCTTGAAAATATGAAGAGTGGTACTCAGTGATGTGTTGTATTTGCCCCAAACTTAACGCTTTATATCCAGGACATGAAGTTAATTTATTTGCAGTTTTTTCTCAGTTTTACTTAGAGCAAACTGTGCTGTGGGATTATTTAAAATACACTTTGAAGAGTTAGGGTTTCAGATGTTTTCAGAAGATGGGCAGGGACTCTGCTGTCCTAGCTTCAGGGGGAAGCTGGTTCCACCATTGGGGTGCAGAGAAGAGCTTGGACTGGGCTGAGCGGGAGCTGCCCTCCCGTAGGGGTGGGAGGGCCAAGAGATCCGAGGTGGCAGAACGGAGGGCTCGGGTTGGGGTGTAGGGTTTGAGCAGAGCCTGAAGGTAGGGAGGGGGCAGTTCCTCTTGCTGCTCCGTAGGTAAGCACCATGGTCTTGTAGTTGATGCGAGCTTCGACTGGAAGCCAGTGGAGTGTGCGGAGGAGCGGGGCTGACATGGGAGAACTTGGGACGGTTGAACACCAGGCGGGCTGCAGCGTTCTGGATAAATTGATGGTGTTTGAAAGAACCGTGTAATGTGTCGGTCACTCAATATTTCTCGCTTTATCACTCTTTCGCTCTCTATCTTTCTCAGACTCTTAATTTCCAGTGTGGTTTGTTCTGTGAGCGACAGCAAGGCGACAGTAAGACAGTTAATGAGATCTGTTAAAGGAGGGGTTGCTATGGGGTTGCTATAGGGTTGCTATGAGGTAAAACACATTGTGACCCTCCCTCAGGTCTATATAGAATGTAGCTATATGTACCATTGATAAGACCTGTATCAATGGTACCATTGATAAGATATGTACCATTGATAAGGGCTTTTCCTTCTCATGCTAGAAGGAAAGTGGTGACCCGGTATGCGACGAACCTACCGTTTCTACTCGTCGAATCGCAGCGCTCGTCAGTGGCCAACAACTTGATTTTGAGCAAATCAGAGAGCACAAACCCCCACGTGGGGGAGGCACCAACAAAAGGAAGAAAAAAAGGGCATTTTCTCTGCACGTCCACGGATGAGCCAGTCACACTTCATATGCAATGTAGGCTATGGGATGGTAGCTAGCTAAGGGCACAGACGCAATGCTACACAACACTAAATACTTCCTCCGTGCTAGCTAACCACTGTAGCTAGTATTGACATTATAATGAAATTACAATGGATTAGCTAGTTTCCATGAAACCGCTGCCTGTGTTAGCTGCCTGGTTAGTGCAGTGTCCTTAGCACAACTGCTAGCTAGCTAGCTATCTAGCAAATATGCTTACGCTAGCTAGCTAGCTAGCTAAACATTTGGCTATGGGCTGGCACTGGCAGTATGGGATATCGAGAGTGAATTAAGAATGTTCTTCGTCATCTTGCTAGGTAGTTATCTAGCTGTGGCCATCTGGCTAGTATCAACAAGGGCTTTCTAGAAAATGGCAACATTAACGCAGCTAGCTTCGAATCTAGACCTTAAGCAAACAATGCTACTGCCACCTTCTGGTTTGGAGTATTTTAACAAGGCTGAGTGGCTGACGACTTTGAAAGTCTTTGCTGTGTGACACTGTTCAGAGGTGCTAAGTATTGTTGGCAAGGACATGTTTGATAATCTGTCTGAGTTTTTAAAGAGGATTATGGGGAATGTTTGGATATGTTGCTTATGAGGTCTCTCAGAGGTGTGCCTCTGCCTGATCACGTGTGTGTGTGTGTGTGTTTGTGTGTTAGCTGGTTCAGGTGATCATCAACACGACCCAGCTGGAAGCATCATGTGTTTACCTGGAGGAGTTCATCTCCAACATCACTAATGTTCCCCCCGAGACCGCCAACGCTACCAAGCTCTACGGGACGTCCACGTTTAAGGTACGCACATGCTCATGCGCAACCAGACTCTCTCTTTCTCCATCCGTCTCTGTCTTTCTCCGTCCGTCTCTCCCTCTTTCTCCGTCCGTCTCTCCCTCTTTCTCCATCCGTCTCTGTCTTTCTCCGTCCGTCTCTCCCTCTTTCGCCGTCCATCTCACCCTCTTTCCCCGTCCGTATCTCCGTCTTTCTCCATCCGTCTCTGTCTTTCTCCGTCCGTCTCTCCCTCTTTCCCCGTCCATCTCACCCTCTTTCCCCGTCCATCTCACCCTCTTTCCCCGTCCGTCTCTCCCTCTTTCCCCGTCCGTCTCTCCCTCTTTCCCCGTCCGTCTCTCCGTCTTTCTCCGTCCGTCTCACCCTCTTTCCCCGTCCGTCTCACCCTCTTTCCCCGTCCGTCTCACCCTCTTTCCCCGTCCGTCTCTCCGTCTTTCTCCATCCGTCTCTGTCTTTCTCCATCCGTCTCTCCATCCGTCTCACCCTCTTTCCCCGTCCGTCTCTGTCTTTCTCCATCCGTCTCTCCATCCGTCTCACCCTCTTTCCCCGTCCGTCTCTGTCTTTCTCCATCCGTCTCTCCATCCGTCTCACCCTCTTTCCCCGTCCGTCTCTCTCTTTCTCCATCCGTCTCTGTCTTTCTCCGTCCGTCTCTCCCTCTCCATCCCCCACTTGTCCTTTGTTACAGGCACTGATGTTGCTGATAGCCGCTTTCTTGAGGAAAGTTTTCCTTGCTATAACTGATATGTGGTTGACCTACCTTAATGGAATGAACTGACTGTAAGTAGAACCCAACCAATAAATCGGTTGACCGATATTATCGTCCGATATAAGCATTTCACAGAAATATTTGTATCGGTCTTTATTCCACAGATAAAGCACCAATATTATATACATAGAATAAACAAATACGTCTGCTCATTTGCGTCAAATTAAAAAAAAAACATTTTCAATGGTTGCCTGAAGAGGACGCTCTACGAGCCGCTCGTTGAACATCATTCAGCCCTAGGTCACAATGTGAGAGAGAGAGAGAGAGTAGGCATAGCGATTTGACAGTGAGCAGCTTGCCACAGCCAGCATATTTTTTTGAATAATTAAATAATCAAAAGTACACTTCACCAAGCAAGCAGCCCCTGTCCTCATCACGTTCTCACCTAATTAACATTAGCTGGCTAGCTAGCCAGAAAGGTAGTTTGCTTAGCTAGTTACCTAGCAATGTGTGCTACCTATGTGCTAATACTGGACTGGCGCCAAAGTGAACACAGAGAACACTGGGCTTTATTATGTTAGTTATTTAGTTCGTTTTCTGAAATACGCAATCTGCAGTTCCACAGGGATGCCGGCCCCGTGTTGACTCCAACGCTTCCCACAGTCGTGTCAAGTTGGCTGGACGTCCTTTGGGTGGTGGACCATTCTTGATCCACACGGAGAAAACTGTTGAGTGTGAAAAACCCAGCAGCGTTGCAGTTCTTGACACAGAAACCGGTGCACCTGGCACCTACTACCATACCCCGTTTAAAGGCACTTAAATATTTTGTCTTGCCCATTCACCCTCTGAATGGCACACATAACACAATCCATGTCTCAATTGTCTCAAGGCTTAAAAATCCTTATTTAACCTTTAACCCTGTCTCCTCCCCTTCATCTACGCTGATTCAAGTGGCTTTAACAGGTGACATCAATAAGGGATCATAGCTTTCACCTGGATTCACCTCATCAGTGTGTCATGGAAAGAGCAGGTGTTCTTAATGTTTTGTATACTCAGTGTGTGTCAGTAATTAGTGACTTTTGCCTCCATAAAATTGGTATCGGACCCAAAGATCCCACATCGATCAGGCGCTAACTGAAAGTTGCTCTGTTATCTGCTAAATTACCTAAATGTAAACATCTCGCTCTCCAGGATGCGAGACACGCAGCAGAAGAGGAGATCTACACCAATCTGAACGCTAAGATCGACCAGTTCATTCAGCTGGCGGACTATGATTGGACAGCAGCCCAGGGGGGCGGGGCTCCGAGCGACTACCTGAGTGACCTCATCGCCTTCCTCTGTTCCACCTTCTCTGTCTTCACACACCTGCCGGTTAGTATCTCACACACACACACACACCTTCTCTGTCTTCAGAGAGGAACCAGGCTCTGAGGGGTGGTCAGTCCTTTGCTGACTGTACTGGGTAGAGAGGAACCAGGTTCTGAGTGGTGGTCAGTCCTCTACTGACTGTACTGGGTAGAGAGGAACCAGGCTCTGAGGGGTGGTCAGTCCTTTGCTGACTGTACTGGGTAGAGAGGAACCAGGTTCTGAGGGGTGGTCAGTCCTCTACTGACTGTACTGGGTAGACCAGAGGAACCAGGTTCTGAGGGGTGGTCAGTCCTCTACTGACTGTACTGGGTAGAGAGGAACCAGGTTCTGAGTGGTGGTCAGTCCTCTACTGACTGTACTGGGTAGACCAGAGGAACCAGGTTCTGAGGGGTGGTCAGTCCTCTACTGACTGTACTGGGTAGAGAGGAACCAGGTTCTGAGGGGTGGTCAGTCCTCTACTGACTGTACTGGGTAGAGAGGAACCAGGTTCTGAGGGGTTAAGTGTGCCTTGAATTCTAAATAAATCACAGACAGTGTCACCAGCAAAGCACCATCACACCACCACCACCTCCATACTTCACGGTGGGAACCACACATGCGGAGATCATCCGTTCACCTACTCTGCGTCTCACAAAGACACAGCGGTTGGAACCAAAAATCTCAAATTTGGACTCATCAGACCAAAGGACACATTTCCACCGGTCTAATGTCCATTGCCCATGTTTCTTGGCCCAAGCAGGTCTCTTCTTCTTATTGGTGTCCTTTAGCAGTGGTTTCTTTGCAGCAATTCGACCATGAAGGCCTGATTCACACAGTCCCCTATGAACAGTTTATGTTGAGATCTATCTGTTACTTGAACTCTGTGAAGCATTTTTTGGGCTGCAATCTGAGGTGCAGTTATTCTAATTAACTTATCCTCTGCAGCAGAGGTAACTCTGGGTCTTCCTTTCCTGTGGCGGTCCTCATGAGAGCCAGTTTCATCATAGCGCTTGATGGTTTTCAGCATGAAAATGCCCCCATGCACAAAGCAAGGTCCATACAGAAATGGTTTGTCGAGATCGATGTGGAAGAACTTGACTGGCCTGCACAGAGCCCAGACCTCAACCCCATCGAATGAATTGGATGAATTGGAACGCCGACTGTGAGCCAGGCCTAATCGCCCATCATCAGTGCCCGACCTCCCTAATGCTCTTGGAAGCAAGTCCCCGCAGCAATGTTCCAACATCTAGTGGAAAGCCTTCCCAGAAGAGTGGAGGCTGTTATAGCAGCAAAGGGGGGACCGACTCGATATTAATGCCCATGATTTTGGAATGAGATGTTTGACGAGCAGGTGTTCACATACTTTTGGTAAAAATATGTGAAAATGACGCAGATGCAGTATTTTGTTTTTTTAGGTGTTATTTCTTGCATTATTAGGCCAGATCTTTTTGTGTGTTATTACATCATTACATTACAGCCGGGAATAACTTTTGGATATCAGAGCAGCGGTAACTCGCCAGCATTACGACCAAGAATACAAACTTTCCCGAATCCTTTTTTCGTACCCCCTAGAGGTTGATCAAAAACACCGCCGGCGGAGAAGAGGTATTCGGAGCGGTCTTCTAGTCCGACTCGGGAGGCGCGCTCACCACCCACCGCTTCCGAGTTCAGTCTCTGGATAATAAAGTTGACGAGCTCAATGCGAGGATTTCCTTCCAGATAGACATCAGGGATTGTAACGTACTCTGTTTCACGGAAACATGGCTCTCTCGGGATACACCGTCCGTACAGCCGTACAGCCTGTTGGGTTCTCAGTTCATTGCAGACAGAAATAAAGATCTCTCCGAGAAGAAGAAGCGTGGGGGGGGGTGTATGTTTCATGATTAACTACTCATGGTGTGATTGTGATAACATACAGGAACTCAAGTCCTTTTGTTCACCCGACCTAGAATACCTCACAATCAAATGCTTACTGTATTACCTCCCAAGATAATTATCTTCGGTTATAGTCACAGCCGTGTATATTCCCCCTCAAGCCGATACCACAATGGCCCTCAAAGAACTCCACCGGACTCTATGCAAACTGGAAATCACATATCGTGAGGCAACATTTATTGTAGCTGGGGATTTTAACAAAGCAAATTTGAGGAAAATGCTACCGAAGTTCTATCAACACATTGACTGTAGTACTCTCGCTGCTAAAACACTCAACCACTGCTACTCCAACTTCCGGGATGCCTACAAGGCCCTCCCCCGCCCTCCCTTTGGCAAATCTGATCACGACTCCATTTTGCTCCTCCCTTCCTATAGGCAGAAACTCAAACAGGAAGTACCCGTGCTAAGGACTATTCAACGCTGGTCTGACCAATCGAAATCCACGCTTCAAGATTGTTTTGATCACGCAGACTGGGATATGTTCCGGGTAGCCTCTGAGAATAACAGTGACGAGTACACTGAGACGGTGACTGAGTTTATCAGGAAGTGTATAGGAGATGTTGTACCCACTGTGACTATTAAAACCTACCCTATCCAGAAACTGTGGATAGATGGCAGCATTCGCGCAAAATTGAAAGCGCGAACCACCGCATTTAACCATGGCAAGGTGACTGGGAATATGGCAGAATACAAACAGTGTAGTTATTCCCTCCGTAAGGCAATCAAACAGGCAAAACATCAGCACAGAGACAAAGTGGAGATGCAATTCAACGGCTCAGACACGAGACGTGTGTGGCTACAGGGTCTACAGACAATCACGGATTACAAAAGGAAAACCAACCACATCACAGACACCGACGTCTTGCTTCCGGACAAGCTAAACACCTTCTTCGTCCGCTTTGAGGATGACACAGTGCCACTGACGAATCAAATCAAATCAAATCAAATCAAATTTTATTGGTCACATGCGCCGAATACAACAGGTGCAGACATTACAGTGAAATGCTTACTTACAGCCCTTAACCAACAGTGCATTTATTTTAAACAAAAAAGTAAGAATAAAACAACAACAAAAAAGTGTTGAGAAAAAAAAAGAGCAGAAGTAAAATAAAGTGACAGTAGGGAGGCTATATATACAATAGAATAAAGTGACAGTAGGGAGGCTATATATACACAGGGGGGTACCGTTGCATAGTCAATGTGCGGGGGCACCGGCTAGTTGAGGTAGTTGAGGTAATATGTACATGTGGGTAGAGTTAAAGTGACTATGCATAAATACTTAACAGAGTAGCAGCAGCGTAAAAGGATGGGGTGGGGGGCAGTGCAAATAGTCCGGGTAGCCATGATTAGCTGTTCAGGAGTCTTATGGCTTGGGGGTAGAAGCTGTTGAGAAGTCTTTTGGACCTAGACTTGGCACTCCGGTACCGCTTGCCGTGCGGTAGCAGAGAGAACAGTCTATGACTAGGGTGGCTGGAGTCTTTGACAATTTTGAGGGCCTTCCTCTGACACCGCCTGGTATAGAGGTCCTGGATGGCAGGGAGCTTTGCCCCAGTGATGTACTGGGCCGTACGCACTACCCTCTGTAGTGCCTTGCGGTCAGAGGCCAAGCAGTTGCCATACCAGGCGGTGATGCAACCAGTCAGGATGCTCTCGATGGTGCAGCTGTAGAATTTTTTGAGGATCTGAGGACCCATGCCAAATCTTTTTAGTCTCCTGAGGGGGAATAGGCTTTGTCGTGCCCTCTTCACGACTGTCATGGTGTGTTTGGACCATGATAGTTCGTTGGTGATGTGGACACCAAGGAACTTGAAGCTCTCAACCTGTTCCACTACAGCCCCGTCGATGAGAATGGGGGCGTGCTCAGTCCTCTTTTTTTTTCCTGTAGTCCACAATCATCTCCTTTGTCTTGGTCACGTTGAGGGAGAGGTTGTTGTCCTGGCACCACACGGCCAGATCTCTGACCTCCTCCCTATAGGCTGTCTCATCGTTGTCGGTGATCAGGCCTACCACTGTTGTGTCGTCGGCAAACTTAATGATGGTGTTGGAGTCGTGCCTGGCCATGCAGTCATGGGTGAACAGAGAGTACAGGAGGGGACTGAGCACGCACCCCTGAGGGGCCCCCGTGTTGAGGATCAGTGTGGCAGATGTGTTGTTACCTACCCTTACCACCTGGGGCGGCCCGTCAGGAAGTCCAGGATCCAGTTGCAGAGGGAGGTGTTTAGTCCCAGGATCCTTAGCTTAGTGATGAGCTTTGAGGGCACTATGGTGTTGAATGCTGAGCTGTAGTCAATGAATAGCATTCTCACGTAGGTGTTCCTCTTGTCCAGGTGGGAAAGGGCAGTTTGGAGTGCGATAGAGATTGCATCATCTGTGGATCTGTTGGGGCGGTATGCAAATTGGAGTGGGTCTAGGGTTTCTGGGATTATGCTGTTGATGTGAGCCATGACCAGTCTTTCAAAGCACTTCATGGCTACAGACGTCAGTGCTACGGGTCGGTAGTCATTTAGGCAGGTTATCTTAGAGTTCTTGGGCACGGGGACTATGGTGGTCTGCTTGAAACATGTTGGTATTACAGACTCAGTCAGGGACATGTTGAAAATGTCAGTGAAGACACTTGCCAGTTGGTCAGCACATGCTCGGAGTACACGTCCTGGTAATCCGTCTGGCCCTGCGGCCTTGTGAATGTTGACCTGCTTAAAAGTCTTACTCACATCGGCTACGGAGAGCGTGATCACATAGTCGTCCGGAACAGCTGGTGCTCTCATGCATGCTTCAGTGTTGCTTGCCTCGAAGCGAGCATAGAAGTGATTTAGCTCGTCTGGTAGGCTTGTGTCACTGGGCAGCTCGCGGCTGTGCTTCCCTTTGTAGTCTGTAATAGTTTTCAAGCCCTGCCACATCCGACGAGCGTCAGAGCCAGTGTAGTATGATTCAATCTTAGACCTGTATTGACTCTTTGCCTGTTTGATGGTTCGTCGGCGGTCATAGCGGGATTTCTTATAAGCGTCCGGGTTAGAGTCCCGTTCCTTGAAAGCGGCAGCTCTACCCTTTAGCTCAGTGCGGATGTTTCCTGTAATCCATGGCTTCTGGTTGGGGTATGTACGTACGGTCACTGTGGGGACGACATCATCGATGCACTTATTGATGAAGCCAGTGACTGATGTGGTGTACTCCTCAATGCTGTCTGAAGAAGTCTGTCTCGTCTGTCTGACGAGGCCCACTACCAAGGACTGTGGGCTCTCCTTCTCTGTAGCCGACGTGAGTAAGACATTCAAGCGTGTTAACCCTCGCAGGGCTGCCGGCCCAGACGACATCCCTAGCCGCGTCCTCAGTGCATGCACAGACCAGCTGGCTGGAGTGTTTACGGACATATTCAATCTCTCTCTATCCCAGTCTGCTGTCCCCACATGCTTCAAGATGGCCACCATTGTTCCTGTACCCAAGAAAGCAAAGGTAACTGAACTAAATGACTATCGCCCCGTAGCACTCACTTCTGTCATCATGAAGTGCTTTGAGAGACTAGTCAAGGATCATATCACCTCTACCTTACCTGTCACCCTAGACCCACTTCAATTTGCTTACCGCCCCAATAGATCCACAGACGATGCAATCGCCATCACACTGCACACTGCCCTATCCCATCTGGACAAGAGGAATACCTATGTAAGAATGCTGTTCATTGACTATAGCTCAGCATTCAACACCATAGTACCCTCCAAGCTCATCATTAAGCTCGAGGCCCTGGGTCTGAACCCCGCCCTGTGCAACTGGGTACTGGACTTCCCGACGGGCCGCCCCCAGGTGGTGAAGGTAGGAAACAACACCTCCACTTCGCTGATCTTCAACACTGGGGCCCCACAAGGGTGCGTGCTCAGCCCCCTCCTGTACTCCCTGTTCACCCATGACTGCGTGGCCAAGCACGCCTCCAACTCAATCATCAAGTTTGCAGACGACACAGCAATAGTAGGCCTGATTACCAACAATGACGAGACCGCCTACAGGGAGGAGGTGAGGGCTCTGGGAGTGTGGTGCCAGGAAAATAATCTCTCATTCAACGTCAACAAAACAAAGGAGATTATCCTGGACTTCAGGAAACAGCAGAGGGTGCACCCCCCCTATCCACATCGACGGGACCGCAGTAGAGAAGGTGGAAAGCTTCAAGTTCCTTGGCATACACATCACTGACAAACTGAAATGGTCCACCCACACAGACAGTGTGGTGAAGAAGGCGCAATCTGACAGCACCTCTTCAACCTCAGGATGCAGAAGACATATCCCTTGGCACCTAAAACCCTCACAAACTTTTACAGATGCACAATTGAGAGCATCCTGTCGGGCTGTATCACCGCCTGGTATGGCAACTGCACCACCCGCAACCGCAGGGCTCTCCAGAGGGTGGTGCGGTCTGCCCAACACATCACCGGGGGGAAACTTCCTGCCCTCCAGGACACCTACAGCACCCGATGTCACAGGAAGGCCAAAAAGTAATCAAGGACATCAACCACAAGAGTCACGGCCTGTTCACCCCGCTATCATCCAGAAGGCGAGGTCAGTACAGGTGCATCAAAGCTGGGACTGAGAGACTGAAAAACAGCTTCTATCTCAAGGCCATCAGACTGTTAAATAGCCATCACTAGCCGGCTTCCACCCGGTTACTCAACCCTGCACCTTAGAGGCTGCTGCCCTATATACATAGACTTGAAATCACTGGCCACTTTAATAATGGAACACTAGTCACTTTAATAATGTTTATATATTTTGCACTACTCATCTCATATGTATATACTGCATTCTATTCTATAATATTCTACTGTATCTTAGTCCATGCCGCTCTGTCATTGCTCGTTCAAATATTTATATATTTCTTAATTCCATTCCTTTACTTTAGATGAGTGTGTATTGTTGTGAAATTGTTAGATATTACTGCACTGTTGGAGCTAGAAACACAAGCATTTTGCTACACCCGCAATAACATCTGCTAAACATGTGTATGTACAAATAAAATGTGATTTGATGTAGTGTAATTGTATTTGTGGGGTACAGAGATGAGGTAGTCATTGAGAAATCATGTTAAACACTATTATTGCACACAGTGAGCCCATGCAACTTATTATGTGACTTGTTATGCAATTTATGTAGGCTTTCCATACCAAAGGGTTTGAATACTTATTGACTCAAGACATTTCAGCTTTTCATTTTTAATGAGGACATTTTTCTAAAAACATAATTCCAATTTGACATGATGGGGTATCGTGTGTTGGCCAGTGACACTAAATCTCAATTTAAATTCAGGTTGTAACGCAACAAAAAGTGGAAAAGGTCAAGGGGTGTGAATACTTTCTGAAGGCACTGTACACATACACACATCACAGAGAAGGACACACACACCTGTCTCGTTCCCCCGTCTCGTTCCCCCATTTCACCTAATCTCACCTCTGAGTGGTGTGGGGTGGAGAGGAGAGTTGCGAGAGGTACCACGCTGAGGGGTCCCGTTCAACAGGAAAGATCTGTAAAAACCCGGTACAACGCTGGCATTATGTGTCTCACGCTGGGAATTAGGTCTTTGATGCTTTAGGTTGGCCCTTCTGGTTCCTATGTCTTGACCCCTGGCCCCCCCGTGACACACACACACACCCTTTTAAGAGGAGAAATCTGGTACAGCGCCGGCATTGTGTCCCGCACTGGTATTATGACAAGGTCTTTGGTACACACACCCCGCGCTGGTGCCCAGGTCCTGACCTATGGCCCTCGTGACACACCGCTCGTAAACACACTGATCCTAAACTGACCCGTCGACAACTGTTACGGAGATAGAGAGAGAGGTCACCATGACCACTGTTACGGAGATAGAGAGAGAGAGGTCACCATGACCACTGTTACTGAGAGAGAGAGAGAGAGAGGTCACCATGACCACTGTTACGGAGAGAGAGAGAGAGAGGTCACCATGACCACTGTTACGGAGAGAGAGAGAGGTCACCATGACCACTGTTACGGAGATAGAGAGAGAGGTCACCATGACAACTGTTATGGAGAGAGAGAGAGAGAGGTCACCATGACCACTGTTACTGAGAGAGAGAGAGGTCTCCATGACAACTGTTACGGAGAGAGAGAGAGAGCGAGGTCACCATGACAACTGTTACGGGGAGAGAGAGGTCCCCATGACAACTGTTACGGGGAGAGAGAGGTCCCCATGACATAGCAGCTTTGCGTGTGAACTAGAGGTCTTCACAGGTCTAAAAAGTTGGACCTGTTTCGAAATGGATCTGTGGCTTTCCCACTGACCCGATATGCATATATAGTACCAGTCAAAAGTTTAGACACCTACTCATTCCAGGGTTTGTCTTTATTTTTACTATTTTCTACATTGTAGAATAATAGTGAAGACATCAAAACTATGAAATAACACATATGGAATTAAACAAATCAAAAATATATATTATATTTGAGATTCTTCAAATAGCCACCCTTTGCCTTGATGACAGCTTTGCACACTCTTGGCATTCTCTCAACCAGCTTCACCTGGAATGATTTTCCACATATGCTGAGCACTTGTTGGCTGCTTTTCCTTCACTCTGCGGTCCGACTCATCCCAAACCATCTCAATTTGGTTGAGGTCGGGGGATTGTGGAGGCCAGGTCATCTGATGCAGCGCTGTAATTGTATGTGTGGGGGGACAAAGATGAGGTAGTCATTCAAAAATCATGTTAAACAATATTATTGCATACAGAGTGAGCCCATGCAACATATTATGTGACTTTTTTTGTTACTCCTGAACTTATTTAGGCTTGACATAACGAAGGGATTGAATACTTATTGACTCACGACATTTCACCTTTTCATTTTTAATGAGGACATTTTTCTAAAAACATAATTCCAATTTGACATGATGGGGTAACGTGTGTTGGCCAGTGACACAAAATCTCAATTTAAATTCACCCCCCCCCAAAACACACACACCGAATCACCCCCCCTGTACATACAGGCTCTAGCCACTGTTTTCCACGTAAAGCAGCTTTGGCTCGTTAGAGTTAGCTCGTTAGAGCTCGTTAGCTAACAATCCCAGCTTGAACCCAGCCATAGACTCTATAGCCCCCCGTAACACACACACACCGAAGTCACACACACACACACACACACACCGAAGACACACACACACACAGGCACGCAGTCGAGGGCGCACACACACACACACACACACACACAGAGACACAGACACACACTGAAGACACACACACACACAGTCACACGCGCACATACACACCTTGAGACACAAACACAGGCACGCAGTCCCTCGCGCTCACACACTTTAGTCTGCATCCATAACAACCCTCCATAGCCAAAGGCGATCACATTGAACACACATGGTGCTGGTTCTAAGTGGTGTGGCAGCCCCGTAAGAGGCTTTTCCCTGGCCCTCCATGCCCCTAAGACCCCCAGGGCCTCTAATGAGCCCTCTGAGCCAGCGCTCTAACCAGCTCATTTGTCTCAGGTGCTAAGCGAAATGGAGCTAAGCGAGACACTCCGGAACATAAAGAACACTCTAGAACATTCCGGAATGGTCCGTAATATGTTGTGATGTGACCATTTTGGAAGTGTTAAGGGATAAAAGCTTTAGGGGTTAATTTCACTGGAATAAAGCTGTCACCATCACCCCTCTTCTCCCTTCAACTCTCCTCTCTCCTAACTCTTGTTAAAATCAAATCAAATGTTATTGGTCGCGTACACAGATTTGCAGACATCACAGGTGCAGCGAAATGCTTGTGCTTCTAGCTCCAACAGTGCAGTCGTGGTCAAACGTTTTGAGAATGACACAAGTATTGGTCTTCACAAAGTTTGCTGCTTCAGTGTTATGAGATATTTTTTGTCAGATGTTACTATGGTATACTGAAGTATAATTACAAGCATTCCATAAGTGTCAAAGGCTTTTATTGACAATTATATTAAGTTTATGCAAAGAGTCAATATTTGCAGTGTTGACCCTTCTTTTTCAAGCCCTCTGCAATCCGCCCTGGCATGCTGTCAATTAACTTCTGGGCCACATCCTGACAGATGGCAGCTCATTCTTGCATAATCAATGCTTGGAGTTTGTCAAAATTTGTGGGTTTTTGTTTGTCCACCCGCCTCTTGAGATCGACCACAAGTTCTCAATGGGATTAAGGTCTGGGGAGTTTCCTGGCCATGGATCCAAAATGTTGATGTTTTGTTCCCCGAGCCACTTAGTTATCACTTTTGCCTAATGGAGGTGCTCCATCATGCTGGAAAGGCATTGGTCGTCACCAAACTGTTCTTGGATGGTTGGGAGAAGTTGCTGTCGGAGGATGTGTTGGTACCATTCTTTATTCATAGCTGTGTTCTTAGGCAAAATTGTGAGTGAGCCCACTCCCTTGGCTGAGAAGCAACTCCACACATGAATGGTCTCAGGATGCTTTACTGTTGGCATGACACAGGACTGATGGTAGCGCTCACCTTGTCTTCTCCGGACAAGCTTTTTTCCGGATGCCCCAAACAATCGGAAAGGGGATTCATCAGAGAAAATGACTTTACCCCAGTCCTCAGCAGTCCAATCCCTGTACCTTTTGCAGAATATCAGTCTGTCCCTGATGTTTTTCCTGGAGAGAAGTGGCTTCCTCGCTGCCCTTCTTGACACCAGGCCATCCTCCAAAAGTCTTCGCCTCACTGTGCGTGCAGATGCACTCACACCTGCCTGCTGCCATTCCTGAGCAAGCTCTGCACTGGTGGTGCCCCGATCCCGCAGCTGAATCAACTTTAGGAGACGGTCCTGGCGCTTGCTGGACTTTCTTGGGTGCCCTGAAGCCTTCTTCACAACAATTGAACCTCTCTCCTTGAAGTTCTTGATGATCCGATAAATGGTTGATTTAGGTGCAATCTTACTAGCAGCAATATCCTTGCCTGTGAAGCCCCTTTTGTGCAAAGCAATGATGACGGCACGTGTTTCCTTGCAGGTAACCATGGTTAACAGAGGAAGAACAATGATTTCAAGCACCACCCTCCTTTTAAAGCTTCCAGTCTGTTATTCTAACTCAATCAGCATGACAGAGTGATCTCCAGCCTTGTCCTCGTCAACACTCTCACCTGTGTTAACAAGAGAATCACTGACATGATGTCAGCTGGTCCTTTTGTGGCAGGGCTGAAATGCAGTGGAAATGTTTTTTGGGGATTAAGTTCATTTTCATGGCAAAGAGGGACTTTGCAATTAATTGCAATTCATCTGATCACTCTTCATAACATTCTGGTATGCAAATTGCAATCATAAAAACTGAGGCAGCAGACTTTGTGAAAATGTATATTTGTGTAATTCTCAACTTTTGACCACGATTGTACAGTAATACCTAGCTAAATGCTTGTTTCTAGCTCCAACAGTTCAGTAATACCTAGCTAAATGCTTGTGTTTCTAGCTCAAACAGTTCAGTAATACCCCGTCTCGTTCCCCCATTTCACCTAATCTCACCTCTGAGTGGTGTGAGGTGGAGAGGTGGAGAGGAGAGTTGAGAGAGGTACCACGCTGAGGGGTCCCGTTCAACAGGAAAGATCTGTAAAAACCCGGTACAACGCTGGCATTATGTGTCTCACGCTGGGAATTAGGTCTCTGATGCTTTAGGTTGGCCCTTCTGGTTCCTATGTCTTGACCCCAGGCCCCCCCGTGACACACACACACACACCCTTTTAAGAGGAGAAATCTGGTACAGCGCCGGCATTGTGTCCCGCACTGGTATTATGACAAAGTCTTTGGTACACACACCTCGCGCTGGTGCCCAGGTCCTGACCTATGGCCCTCGTGACACACCGCTCATAAACACACTGATCCTAAACTGACCCGTTGACAACTGTTACGGAGAGAGAGAGAGAGAGGTCACCATGACCACTGTTACCGAGAGAGAGAGAGAGGTCACCATGACCACTGTTACAGAGAGAGAGAGAGGTCGCCATGACAACTGTTACGGAGAGAGAGAGGTCCCCATGACAACTGTTACGGAGAGAGCGGTCACCATGACAACTGTTACGGAGAGAGAGAGAGAGAGGTCCCCATGACAACTGTTACAGAGAGAGAGAGGTCCCCATGACAACTGTTACGGAGAGAGCGGTCGCCATGACAACTGTTACGGAGAGAGAGAGAGGTCCCCATGACAACTGTTACAGAGAGAGAGAGGTCCCCATGACAACTGTTACGGAGAGAGCAGTCCCCATGACATAGCAGCTTTGCGTGTGAACTAGAGGTCTTCACAGGTCCATAAAGTTGGACCCGTTCCGAAATGGATCTGTGGCTTTCCCACCTGACCCGATATGCATATACAGTACCGGTCAAAAGTTTAGACACACCTACTCATTCCAGGGTTTGTCTTTATTTTTACTATTTTCTACATTGTAGAATTATAGTGAAGACATCAAAACTATAAAATAACACATATGGAATTAAACAAATCGTGGACGTAGGTCGGGGTGCCTTGCAAGGATACGACAGCGAGCGAGTCAATCATTTGAAAATAAATTAGATTACCTAATTACGGTTATCCTACAAACGGGACATTAAAAACTGTAATATCTTATTTTTCACCGAGTCGTGGCTGAACAACGACATGGACAACATACAGCTGAAGGGATATACGCTACATCGGCAGGATAGAACGGCTGACTCCGATAAGACAAGGGGTGGCGGTCTGTGTATATTTGTAAACAACAGCTGGTGCACAAAATCAAATACTAAGGAAGTCTCAAGGTTTTGCTCGCCTGAGGTAGAGTACCTTATGATAAGCTGTAGACCACACTATCTACCAAGCGAGTTTTCATCTATATTTTTCATAGCTGTCTATTTACCACCACAAAAGATTGCACTCAATAAGCTGTATAAGGCCATAACTAAACAGGAAAACGCTCATCCAGATGCAGCGCTCCTAGTGGCCGGGGACTTTAATGCAGGGAAACTTAAATCCGTTCTACCTAATTTCTACCAGCATGTTAAATGTGCAACCAGAGGGAAAAAAACAAACTCTAGACCACCTTTACTCCACACACAGAGACGCATACAAAGCTCTCCCTCACCCTCCATTTGGCTAATCTGACCAGAACTATATCCTCCTGATTCCTGCTTATAAGCAAAAACTAAAGCAGGAAGCACCAGTGACTTGGTTAATAGAAAAGTGGTCAGATGACGCAGACGCTAAGCTACAGGACTGTTTTGCTAGCACAGACTGGAACATGTTCCTTGATTCTTCAGATAGCATCTGTAATACCAGCATGTTTCAAGCAGACCATCATAGTCCCTGTGCCCAAGGACACTAAGATAACCTGCCTGAATGTCTACCGACCCGTAGCACTGACGTCTGTAGCCATGAAGTGCTTTGAAAGGCTGGTCATGGCTCACATCAACACCATTATCCCAGAAACCCTAGACCCACTCCAGTTTGCATACCGCCCAAACAGATCCACAGATAATGCAATCTCTATTGCACTCCACACTGTCCTTTCCCACCTGGACAAGAGGAACACCTACGTGAGAATGCTATTCATTGACTACAGCTCAGCGTTCAACACCATAGTGCACTCAAAGCTCATCACTAAGCTAAGGATCCTGGGACTAAACACCTCCCTCTGCAACTGGATCCTGGACTTCCTGACGGGCCGCCCCCAGGTGGTAAGGTTCGGTAACAACACATCTGCCACGCTGATCCTCAACACGGGGGCCCCTCAGGGGTGCGTGCTCAGTCCCCTCCTGTACTCCCTGTTCACCCATGACTGCATGGCCAGGCACGACTCCAACACCATCATTAAGTTTGCCCACGACACAACAGTGATAGGACTGATCACCGACAACGATGAGACAGCCTATAGGGAGGAGGTCAGAGACCTGGCCGTGTGGTGCCAGGATAACAACCTCTCCGTCAACGTGACCAAGACAAAGGAGATGATTGTGGACTACAGGAAAAAAAGAGGACTGAGCACGCCCCCATTCTCATCGACTGGGCTGTAGTGGAACAGGTTGAGAGCTTCAAGTTCCTTGGTGTCCACATCACCAACGAACTATCATGGTCCAAACACACCAAGACAGTCGTGAAGAGGGCACGACAAAGCCTATTCCCCCTCAGGAGACTGAAAAGATTTTGCATGGGTCCTCAGATCCTCAAAAAGTTCTACAGCTGCACCATCGAGAGCATCCTGACTGGTTGCATCACCGCCTGGTATGGCAACTGCTCGGCCTCCGACCGCAAGGCACTACAGAGGGTAGTGCGTACGGCCCAGTACATCACTGGGGCCAAGCTTCCTGCCATCCAGGACCTCTATACCAGGCGGTGTCAGAGGAAGGCCCTCAAAATTGTCAAAGAAGGCCCTCAAAATTGTCAAAGACTCCAGCCACCCTAGTCATAAACTGTTCTCTCTGCTACCGCACGGCAAGCGGTACCGGAGCGCCAAGTCTACGTCCAAAAGGCTTCTCAACAGCTTGTATACCCAAGCCATAAGACTCCTGAACAGCTAATCATGGCAACCCGGACTACTTGCACTGCCCCCCCACCCCCTATTTTTACGCTGTTTATTATTTATGCATAGTCACTTTAACTCTACCACATGTACACATTACCTCAATTACCTCGACTAGCCGGTGCCCCCGCACATTGACTCTGCACCGGTACCCCCCTGTATATATAGCCTCCCTACTGTTATTTTATTTTACTTCTGCTCTTTTTTTCTCAACAATTTTTTGTTGTTTTATTTTACTTTTTTACTAAAAAATAAATGCATTGTTGGTTAAGGGCTGTAAGTAAGCATTTCACGGTAATGTCTACACCTGTTGTATTCGGCGCATGTGGCAAATACGATTTGATTTGACCTATAATAATATATACAGTACCAGTCAAAAGTTTGGACACACCTACTCATTCCAGGGTTTGTCTTTTATTTTTACTATTTTCTACATTGTAGAATAATAGTGAAGACATCAAAACTATGAAATAACACATATGGAATAATGTAGTAACCAAAAAAGTGTAAAACAAAATATATTGTTATATTTGAGATTCATCCCAAACCATCTCAATTGGGTTGAGGTCGGGTGATTGTGGAGGCCAGGTCATCTGATGCAGCACTCCATCACTCTCCTTCTTGGTCAAATAGCCCTTACACAGTCTGGAGGTGTGTTGGGTCATTGTCCTGTTGAAAAACAAATGTCAGTCCCACTAAGCGCAAACCAGATGGGATGGCGTATCGCTGCAGAATGCTGTTGGAGCCATGCTGGTTAAGTGTGCCTTGAATTCTAAATAAATCAGTGTCACCAGCAAAGCACCCCCACACCATAACACCTCCTCCTCCTCCATGCTTTACGGTGGGAACTACACATGCAGAGATCGTCCGTTCACCCACACCACATCTTACAAAGACACAGCGGTTGGAAGCAAAAATCTCAAATTTGGACTCCATACCAAAGGACACATTTCCACTGGTCTAATGTCCATTGCTCGTGTTTCTTAGCCCAATCAGGTATCGTCGTCTTATTGGTGTCCTTTAGTAGTGGTTTCTTTGCAGCAATTCGACCATGAAGGCCTGATTCACACAGTCCCCTCTGAACAGTTGATGTTGAGATGTGTCTGTGACTTGAACTCTGTGAAGCATTTATCCTCTGCAGCAGAGGTAACTCTGGGTCTTCCATTCCTGTGGCGGTCCTCATGAGAGCCAGTTTCATCATAGCGCTTGATGGTTTTTGCGACTGCACTTGAAGAAACGTTCAAAGTTCTTGAAATGTTCCATATTGACTGACATTCATGTCTTAAAGTAATGATGGACTGTCGTTTCTCTTTGCTTATTTGAGCTGTTCTTGCCATAATATGGACTTGGTCTTTTACCAAATAGGGCTATCTTCTGTATACCCCCCCCTACCTTGTCACAACACAACTGATTGGCTCAAACGCATTAAGAAGGAAAGAAATTCCACAACTTAACTTTTTAGAAGGCACACCTGTTAATTGAAATTACATTCCAGGTGACTACCTCATGAAGCTGGTTGAGAGAATGCCAAGAGTGTGCAAAGCTGTCATCAAGGCAAAGGGTGGCTATTTGAAGAATCTCAAATATAACATATATTTTGATTTGTTTAACACTTTTTTGGGTACCTACATGATTCCATATGTGTTATGTCATAGTTTTGATGTCTTCACTATTATTCTAAAATGTAAAAAAATAGTACAAATAAAGAAAAATCTTTCAATGAGTAGGTGTGTCCAAACTTTAGACTTGTAGTGTGTGTGTGTGTATATATATATATATATATATACACTGCTCAAAAAAATTAAGGGAACACTAAAATAACACATCCTAGATCTGAATGAATGAAATAATCTTATTAAATACTTTTTTCTTTACATAGTTGAATGTGCTGACAACAAAATCACACAAAAATGATCAATGGAAGTCAAATTTATCAATCCATGGAGGTCTGGATTTGGAGTCACCCTCAAAATTAAAGTGGAAAACCACACTACAGGCTGATCCTACTTTGATGTAATGTCCTTAAAACAAGTCAAAATGAGGCTCAGTAGTGCGTGTGGCCTCCACGTGCCTGTATGACCTCCCTACAACGCCTGGGCATGCTCCTGATGAGGTGGCGGATGGTCTCCTGAGGGATCTCCTCCCAGACCTGGACTAAAGCATCCGCCAACTCCTGGACAGTCTGTGGTGCAACGTGGCATTGGTGGATGGAGCGAGACATGATGTCCCAGATGTGCTCAATTGGATTCAGGTCTGGGGAACGGGCAGGCCAGTCCATAGCATCAATGCCTTCCTCTTGCAGGAACTGCTGACACACTCCAGCCACATGAGGTCTAGCATTGTCTTGCATTAGGAGGAACCCAGGGCCAACCGCACCAGCATATGGTCTCACAAGGGGTCTGAGGATCTCATCTCGGTACCTAATGGCAGTCAGGCTACCTCTGGCGAGCATATGTAGGGCTGTGCGGCCCCCCAAAGAAATGCCACCCCACACCATGACTGACCCACCGCCAAACCGGTCATTGCTGGAGGATGTTGCAGGCAGCAGAACATTCTCCATGGCGTCTCCAGACTCTGTCACGTCTGTCACATCTGCTCAGTGTGAACCTGCTTTCATCTGTGAAGAGCACAGGGCGCCAGTGGCGAATTTGCCAATCTTGGTGTTCTCTGGCAAATGCCAAACGTCCTGCACGGTGTTGGGCTGTAAGCACAACCCCCACCTGTGGACGTCGGGCCCTCATACCACCCTCATGGAGTCTGTTTCTGACCGTTTGAGCAGACACATGCACATTTGTGGCCTGCTGGAGGTCATTTTGCAGGGCTCTGGCAGTGCTCCTCCTGCTCCTCCTTGCACAAAGGTGGAGGTAGCAGTCCTGCTGCTGGGTTGTTGCCCTCCTACGGCCTCCTCCACGTCTCCTGATGTACTGGCTTGTCTCCTGGTAGCGCCTCCATGCTCTGGACACTACGCTGACAGACACAGCAAACCTTCTTGCCACAGCTCGCATTGATGTGCCATCCTGGATGAGCTGCACTACCTGAGCCACTTGTGTGGGTTGTAGACTCCGTCTCATGCTACCACTAGAGTGAAAGCACCGCCTACATTCAAAAGTGACCAAAACATCAGCCAGGAAGCATAGGAACTGAGAAATGGTCTGTGGTCACCACCTGCAAAACCAGTCCTTTATTGGGGGTGTCTTGCTAATTGCCTATAATTTCCACCTGTTGTCTATTCCATTTGCACAACAGCATGTGAAATTTATTGTCAATCAGTGTTGCTTCCTAAGTGGACAGTTTGATTTCACAGAAGTGTGAATGACTTGGAGTTACATTGTGTTGTTTAAGTGTTCCGTTTATTTTTTTTGAGCAGTGTGTGTATATATATATATATATATATATATATATATATATATATATATATATTTATTTGTTTTTTTGTTGAACAAAGACCTGTTCCGAATGTACCAGAGGACAGTCAGACCCGTTCCGAAAAGTCCCGTGGAAAAACCAGACCCAAACAGAGCCGTGCTGGTTCGGAGCCGAGAGACCCGTTGACATCCCAGAGTAGAAAGGGAGGGAGAAAGAAACCTCCAACTGGGCACGATCCATGATCCACAGTTACATGTGGTTAAAACCTGCCTTTTAACAAATTACACAACTTTTCATTGTGTTTCGATGTGTAGCATATTCAAAACATTATATTTGTTTTGTCTTGTTTTTACTTTCCTAAAACAATTGTCCACCTCACGGTTCAGCTGTCGGAGATTTGAGGACTAAATGCTTCAGGGCATTGCATGTATACTCCTATAGGCTTAGGTGTCCACTGTATGATATTAATATAAAAATATACATTTAAGGAAGAGAATCTTAGGCCTATAGAACTGCCTATTTTTTTACCTAATTAAAAAGACAGTTTAATTTAACCAACGAAAATGTATCAACAAAATGAAACAAAACACTTTTTTTGCATATATAAAGAACTGGTTTAGATTATTAAATAGGCCTACAATAATTACAATGAAAACAGATGATGATAAATACAAAAATTAAAGAAATACAAGTTAGAAAATTGCATCAAACCTGAATAGCGAGTTGCACACAGTCCATTTGGCTGCACCAAAGTTTTTCTCATCTTTGTCCACTAACATTCCCCTCATAGGCTTCTTTTCACTCTTTCGCCTCAAACTTCCTTTTTACTTCCCTGAAAAAGGCCTCCATCTTCACCATCAATAGTGACCTAGGCCAGCGCTCCTTTCACTCACACACTCTCTCTCTCTCTCTCTCTCTCTCTCTCTGTCTCTGTCTCTGTCTCTGTCTCTGTCTCTGTCTCTGTCTCTGTCTCTGTCTCTGTCTCTGTCTCTGTCTCTGTCTCTGTCTCTGTCTCTCTCTCTCTCTCTCTCTCTCTCTCTCTCTCTCTCTCTCTCTCTCTCTCTCTCTCTCTCTGTCTCTGTCTCTGTCTCTGTCTCTGTCTCTGTCTCTGTCTCTGTCTCTGTCTCTGTCTCTGTCTCTGTCTCTGTCTCTGTCTCTGTCTCTGTCTCTGTCTCTGTCTCTGTCTCTGTCTCTGTCTCTGTCTCTGTCTCTGTCTCTGTCTCTGTCTCTGTCTCTCTCTCTCTCTCTCTCTCTCTCTCTCTCTCTCTCTGTCTCTGTCTCTGTCTCTGTCTCTGTCTCTGTCTCTGTCTCTGTCTCTGTCTCTGTCTCTGTCTCTGTCTCTGTCTCTCTCTCCCTCTCTCTCTCTCTCTCTCTCTCTCTCTCTCTCTCTCTCTCTCTCTCTCTCTCTCTCTCTCTCTCTCTCTCTCTCTCTCTCTCTCTCTCTCTCTCTCGCTCTCGCTCTCGCTCTCGCTCTCGCTCTCGCTCTCGCTCTCGCTCTCCTCAGAAGGAGGCGCACGTGACGTGAGAAGCCGGAACCAGTTTCAGCTGGACATAAACTATACGTTTTATTGTGTTGCAATTGGCTGACACGGTTAAGAAGCTCACGCAGTTCTCATCGACTCACACACATTATATTCACAGAGGACGGGTCCAGTCGGTAAATGCATTTTAATTGCACCTACCCGAGACTCGTGGCGCTTATATCAGACCCGACCCAGATTCCGAGCTCAAAGTAGACATTTACGACCAGGACCCGCACGGGACCCGGGGTCTGATCTCTGAATTTCGGGTCTGTTGAACCCGTGAAGACCTCTACTGCCTGCGCATGTGAGAGTGTGTTTGTGAACTTTACAACCCCCTGACTCTTCCACACACAGAGACGATCCACACACACATCAGTATACACACACACACACACACACACACACACATCACTCACACTCGCACACCTCCTCCCTCTACCGCGACCAGCCGCATGCGCAGACCAGCTGGCTGGAGTGAGAGACAATAAAAACTGCTTCTAGTACCATCAGACTGTTGAACAGCTTCTATTACCATCAGACTGTTGAACAGCTTCTATTACCATCAGACTGTTGAACAGCTTCTATTACCATCAGACTGTTGAACAGCTTCTATCACCATCAGACTGTTGAACAGCTTCTATTACCATCAGACTGTTGAACAGCTTCTATTACCATCAGACTGTTAAACAGCTTCTATTACCATCAGACTGTTGAACAGCTTCTATTACCATCAGACTGTTGAACAGCTTCTATTACCAGACCATCAGACTGTTGATCAGCTTCTATTACCATCAGACTGTTGAACAGCTTCTATTACCATCAGACTGTTGAACAGCTTCTATTACCATCAGACTGTTGAACAGCTTCTATTACCATCAGACTGTTGAACAGCTTCTATTACCATCAGACTGTTGAACAGCTTCTATTACCATCAGACTGTTGAACAGCTTCTATTACCATCAGACTGTTGAACAGCTTCTATTACCATCAGACTGTTGAACAGCTTCTATTACCATCAGACTGTTGATTAAACTTTGATTTGATGAGATTGAGAACGCGGTTTGACCACAGATTTTTTTTTGGGGGGGGACTACTCCCAAATGACCTTTCACCCTTGACCCCCTACTTGCTCTCTTTCTCGTAGGGTAGTGCCATAGAACACGCCAGACTGCCGGTAAGTACAGTTACTGAGCGTAACCCGACCACGGAGCATGAGCGTGATGCACGGTCGCCGGGTTTTGTCAAGAATACATGTATGGACTGGCTGGCTGGCTGGTGTTGCTCTAACTCATTCAGATGGACAGACACTTTGTTTGATTGATTGATTGATTGATTGACAGCCCCTTAAAGTCTGAACAAGATTCGGATTGGTTGACAGCTCCTGAAGTCTGAAAGAAATTCTGATTTGAGTGATTGAAGAGTGAAAGAGTTTGCGCTGAGGTTGCACTCCCCTTAACAGGCTGAGGTTGCACTCCCCTTAACAGGCTGAGGTTGCACTCCCCTTAACAGGCTGAGGTTGCACTCCCCTTAACAGGCTGAGGTTGCACTCCCCTTAACAGGCTGAGGTTGCACTCCCCTTAACAGGCTGAGGTTGCACTCCCCTTAACAGGCTGAGGTTGCACTCCCCTTAACAGGCTGAGGTTGCACTCCCCTTAACAGGCTGAGGTTGCACTCCCCTTAACAGGCTGAGGTTGCACTCCCCTTAACAGGCTGAGGTTGCACTCCCCTTAACAGGCTGAGGTTGCACTCCCCTTAACAGGCTGAGGTTGCACTCCCTTAACAGGCTGAGGTTGCACTCCCCTTAACAGGCTGAGGTTGCACTCCCCTTAACAGGCTGAGGTTGCACTCCCCTTAACAGGCTGAGGTTGCACTCCCCTTAACAGGCTGAGGTTGCACTCCCCTTAACAGGCTGAGGTTGCACTCCCCTTAACAGGCTGAGGTTGCACTCCCTTAACAGGCTGAGGTTGCACTCCCCTTAACAGGCTGAGGTTGCACTCCCCTTAACAGACTGAGGTTGCACTCCCCTTAACAGGCTGAGGTTGCACTCCCCTTAACAGGCTGAGGTTGCACTCCCCTTAACAGGCTGAGGTTGCACTCCCCTTAACAGGCTGAGGTTGCACTCCCCTTAACAGGCTGAGGTTGCACTCCCCTTAACAGACTGAGGTTGCACTCCCCTTAACAGGCTGAGGTTGCACTCCCCTTAACAGGCTGAGGTTGCACTCCCCTTAACAGGCTGAGGTTGCACTCCCTTAACAGGCTGAGGTTGCACTCCCCTTAACAGGCTGAGGTTGCACTCCCCTTAACAGGCTGAGGTTGCACTCCCTTAACAGGCTGAGGTTGCTCTCCCCTTAACAGGCTGAGGTTGCACTCCCCTTAACAGGCTGAGGTTGCACTCCCCTTAACAGGCTGAGGTTGCACTCCCCTTAACAGGCTGAGGTTGCACTCCCCTTAACAGGCTGAGGTTGCACTCCCCTTAACAGGCTGAGGTTGCACTCCCCTTAACAGGCTGAGGTTGCACTCCCCTTAACAGGCTGAGGTTGCACTCCCCTTAACAGGCTGAGGTTGCACTCCCCTTAACAGGCTGAGGTTGCACTCCCCTTAACAGGCTGAGGTTGCACTCCCCTTAACAGGCTGAGGTTGCACTCCCTTAACAGGCTGAGGTTGCACTCCCCTTAACAGGCTGAGGTTGCACTCCCCTTAACAGGCTGAGGTTGCACTCCCCTTAACAGGCTGAGGTTGCACTCCCCTTAACAGACACCTTTTTAACTTTTGGAAGTCGGCTTTGTCCCAAATGTTATTATTTTTCCTATATAGTTCACTATAATAGTGACTATATATATTTCACCGTGTTGGCAATAGGGGGCCGTTTGGGACACATGGTCTGTGATTAACGCCGGGTCCCAATTTGCTCACAAATAACTACCCCTTCCCCTTGGCCCTAACTCTTCCACAACACTTTGTGTTTTGACCACTGAATGGATTGACCCCCTGGTTTTGCTGACTCCTTTTTGACTGGCATGCCCTTGGTTAACATCGCCTGAAGAGTGAATAACATTGCTCTGAAGTTGGACCCTTCCTTACTGACCCCCCCCCATTTTGGTAGCAAAATCTCTAGTGGCACAGCTAGCACTGCAATGCAGTGCCTTAGACCACTGTGCCACTTGGGAGACACCTTCGGGAGACACCCTACTACTATAGACACCCTACTACTATAGACACCCTATTACTATAGACACCCTACTTAGTCACCTAGCTCGGTGCAGCCGTTCTTACTGGTCATCAAAAGGCTCATTAAACACACAGATATACCTCCATTAGAGAGATGGAGGGGGGAAAGGAAGAGATGAAGGCTGTCCTTTTTTCATGTAGATCTCTTCCTCTGTCAAACTTCCCCTCCCCTTCTCTGTCAATCTTCCCCTCCCCTTCTCTGTCATCCTTCCCCTCCACTTCTCTGTCATCCTTCCCCTCCACTTCTCTGTCAACCTTCCCTCCCCTTCTCTGTCATCCTTCCCCTCCCCTTCTCTGTCAACCCTCCCCCCTTCTCTGTCAACCTCACCCTCCCCTTCTCTGTCAACCCCCCCTCCCCTACTCTGTCAACCTTCCCCTCCCCTTCTCTGTCAACCCCCTCCCCTTCTCTGTCAACCCCCTCTCCCCACTCTCTCTCCCCTCTCTCTCCCTCCCTCTCTCCCCTCTCTCTCCCTCCCTCTCTCCCCACTCTCTACCTCCCCACTATCTCTCTCCCTCCCCCTCTCCCCACTCTCTCGCTTCCTCCCCCTCTCCCCACTCTCTCCCTCTCTCCCTCCCCCTTCTCCTGACCTGTGAAAGACATATAATCATAATCGCCACATCTTAATCACAACCTAGTTTATTTATCACTACTCTGTTGACTTTTTAGTTATTCTAATCTGTATCATGTTTTATAATCAACCTTGAATTATATCACCAGAATATAGTGTGTAAACGTTTTCAGTTTTTATAGCGTGTTGTGACCAAAATGCAGAAGTCCTTAGCGCAAACAGCCCATTC
>NW_025533827.1:257500-280000 GCF_020615455.1 Coregonus clupeaformis | reverse complement strand
GTACTTTCCGAATGCACTGTAAGTCTTTGGCAAAGTGGTCAAAGTTAGCTGATTTGTGTCAAAAGTTGCATCGTTACATTTACAGTGAATGGAAGTTTGAAGTGATGATGTCACAATGGAGAGCTTTAGAATGTTTAAAAAAAAGTCACATTAAAGTGAATGAAGATGGACAAAAACAAAGACCAAAATAATGTATAGTTTAAAAAGTAGAAATAATATCAAAATGTTGAATGCAAGCACACTATTCCAGACCAGTCTGCACATTTTAAAGTTTTAATGGCCTTTTTAGCTTAAACGGTGTCAGAGGAGTAGCGTACAGAATAATAATAATAAGAAGAAGAAGAAGTATGACGAAGATTTAAAGTCGGGAGTTTTGCTTCAGAAGTACCACCTAACTATGTCAGAAATAATTATTACGATATCTAAAGTGTGGCTGCTTTCGCAAGCCACATTAATAACAACTGTAACTCTGAAATAATTCTTACAATACCTAACTAAAGTGAGAAATTCATAACCATATATAATTTATGATGACTACCATTTAACTACAGTATATGATGACTATCATATAATAACTATATGATGACTACCATATAATAACTATATGATGACTACCATATAATAACTATATGATGACTACCATATAATAACTATATGATGACTACCATAAAATAACTATATGATGACTACCATATAATAACTATATGATGACTACCATATAATAACTATGATGACTATCATATAATAACTATGATGACTACCATATAATAACTATGATGACTACCATATAATAACTATGATGACTATCATATAATAACTATGATGACTACCATATAATAGCTATATGATGACTATCATAAATAACTACACTATATGATGACTACCATATAATAACTATATGATGACTACCATATAATAACTATGACTATCATATAATAACTATGATGACTACCATATAATAACTATGATGACTATCATATAATAACTATGATGACTACCATATAATAACTATATGATGACTACCATGTAATAACTATGTGATGACTACCATATATAACTATATGATGACTACCATATAATAACTATATGATGACTACCATATAATAACTAAATGATGACTACCATATAATAACTATATGATGACTACCATATAATAACTATATGATGACTACCATATAATAACTATGATGACTACCATATAATAACTATGATGACTATCATATAATAACTATGATGACTACCATATAATAGCTATATGATGACTACCATAAAATAACTACACTATATGATGACTACCATATAATAACTATATGATGACTACCATATAATAACTATGAGGACTATCATATAATAACTATGATGACTACCATATAATAACTATGATGACTATCATATAATAACTATGATGACTACCATATAATAACTATATGATGACTACCATATAATAACTATGTGATGACTACCATATATAACTATATGATGACTACCATATAATAACTATATGATGACTACCATATAATAACTATGATGACTACCATATAATAACTATATGATGACTACCATATAATAACTATGATGACTACCATATAATAACTATGATGACTACCATATAATAACTATATGATGACTACCATATAATAACTATATGATGACTACCATATAATAACTATATGATGACTACCATATAATAACTATATGATGACTACCATATAATAACTATATGATGACTACCATATAATAACTATATGATGACTACCATATAATAACTATATGATGACTACCATATAATAGCTATATGATGACTACCATATAATAACTATATGATGACTACCATATAATAACTATATGATGACTACCATATAATAACTATATGATGACTACCATATAATAACTACACTATATGATGACTACCATATAATAGCTATATGATGACTACCATATAATAACTATATGATGACTACCATATAATAACTATATGACGACTACCATATAATAACTATATGATGACTACCATATAATAGCTATATGATGACTACCATATAATAGCTATATGATGACTACATATAATAGCTATATGATTACTACCATATAATAACTATATGATGACTACCATATAATAGCTATATGATGACTACCATATAATAACTATATGATGACTACCATATACTAGCTATATGATGACTACCATATAATAGCTATATGATGACTACATATAATAGCTATATGATGACTACCATATAATAACTATATGATGACTACCATGTAATAACTACACTATATGATGACTACCATATAATAGCTATATGATGACTACCATATAATAGCTATATGATGACTACCATATAATAGCTATATGATGACTACATATAATAGCTATATGATGACTACCATATAATAACTATATGATGACTACCATATAACAACTATATGATGACTACCATATAACAACTATATGATGACTACCATATAATAGCTATATGATGGCTACCATATAATAACTATATGATGACTACCATATAATAGCTATATGATGACTACCATATAATAACTATATGATGGCTACCATATAATAGCTATATGATGACTACCATATAATAACTATATGATGACTACCATATAATAACTATATGATGACTACCATATACACAGTGTACAAAACATTAGGAACTTTACATTACATAGACTGACCAGGTGAAAGCTTTGGTCCCGTTTTGATGTCACCTGTTAGATCCATTTCAATCAGTGTAGATGAAGGGGAGGAGACAGGTTAAATAAGGATTTTTAAGCCTTGAGACTATTGAGACATGGATTGTGTTATGTGTGCCATTCAGAGGGTGAATGGGCAAGACAAAATATTTAAGTGCTTTTCAACGGGGTATGGTAGTAGGTGCCAGGAGCACCGGTTTGTGTCAAGAACTGCAACGCTGCTTGTGTTTTTCCACGTTCAACAGTTTCCCGTGTGCATCAAGAATGGTCCACCACCCAAAGGACATCCAGCCAACTTGCCACAACTGTGGAAAGCGTTGGTGTCAACATGGGCCGGCATCCCTGTGGAATGCTTTCGACACCTTGTAGAGTCCATGCCGCTTTGATGCCCATCTTTCCATCCTTCCCTCCCTCCCTCTGTCTTTCCAAACACATCTTTTGCAGATTGAGACTCTGAAGTATTTCCCCATAGTTCTTAGAGCTAAAACGGGAAGACTCCTCTATGCCCCGTAGTTCTCATACAATAAACTACCCACAGGTGGCGCTATACAATAACGTTTTCCACACACACACACACACACACACTGTCTCACCCCCTTTTGTCAGGGCAAATGGGCATTGAGGCATCCCAAGCAGGGAGGGAGGGAGAGAGAGAGGGAGAGAGGCTGACACATGGTTCTCAAAGTTAGAGCAAGGGTCAGGTTATGCGTGTGTGAGATGGAACAGTGGGGTACAACGTCACGTCAACGTAATGTCTTGTGACAGGCGTGATGCATGTTGGGTACCGGGTTATGAGAAGGAGAGAATTAGAGGGGGTAGGTATAGAGGGGGTCTTCAGGGGGTGAGAAGATTTCATGGAGACATTGGGTACCAGGCCTGGGTTAGAGGGTTACAGGCAGGGGGGGAGAGGGCGGGGGTGAGGGACTTTTGGGGGAGGGGACTAGGGCTATGAGGGAGCACTTTGGGGTCAGGAACATAGATGGTTGGCGTGTGTGCGACTATGATGAGAGGATCTGAGTATTGTGGTGGGTTAGAGAACATTTGACACTGGCACACTAAACAGTGTTGGGCTGTAGCTAATCTCTTTCACCTGGACCACGCTGGGATCTATACACCATCACATCAACCATTACCACGGCTGTCTTATCCCCTACCCATTCCTGACCCCAACACACACACACGCCTTGTTTATCGCATCATACCTAGAGCCAAGAAGCACATCTAAACTCAAAACGACCCCGTCCCTAAAAAAAAACCCACCAACAAGCAAACTCTCTCTCCTCTCGCCCTCACCCTAGCATTTCTGGCTCTCACGCCTGTTCCCGGATTAACAAAGTTCAAGTTACCCAAATTTTACCTGACCGGCCTAAGAAAACACAGTAACTAACAACTAAACTCTCACCTCTCTTTCCTCACTAATCCCTTAGTAACCCATCAAGTTCAAATTCTAAGCGACCACAGAAGAACAGACACCAAGATTGAATCCCTCTCTGTCCTCACCCCTCACCCTTCGCTCCCCCATCAACCAAGTTCAAATACCTAAATGTATCCCAACTCAAAACTAATTTCTCTCACACTCTCTTATCCCAAAAATCAAATTCCAGGAGTCTAATCTGATTCATTATGATCTAAAAGGCCAAACTGATCCTAGATCAGTACTCCTACTCTGAGACACTGTGAATTCCGGCCCTGGAAGACCTAGACATGGCTCTCCAACAGGAGGACCCCATTCCTCCTTCCCTCCCTCCCTTCCCTCCTTCCCCTCTCTACCTCCGCGCTCTCCTTCCATCCCCTCCCTCCATCCCCTCCCTCTCCCTCTTTCCCTCCTCTCTTCCTCCCCTCCTCCCCATCTCCTGTCATCCGTCTGTCAATCTCCCGGAGCATGGCGAATTCTGTCCATTCTTTCATTCCTCTCTGCCTCTCTCCCCCCCTCTCCTTTATTCATTGGTTCTGTCGTTCCCACAGGGTTTGCCAGAGCGGGGCCGGTACCCGGCTTCCAAGGAGACACACTGCTGCTCGCCTTCTCTGACTTGAGACAAGTAGGTCTTTGTTTTTCATTATTCTATTGGCCCCTCTCTCTTTTCTATTGGCCTCCCTCTCTCTTTTCTGTTGCCTTTTCTCTCTATCTCTCTGCTGTTCGAGAGCATCTCTCTCTATCTCTCTGCTGTTCGAGAGCATCTCTCTCTATATATCTCTGCTGTACGAGAGCATCTCTCTATCTCTCTGCTGTTCGAGAGCATCTCTCTCTGTATCTCTGCTGTTCGAGAGCATCTCTCTCTATCTCTCTGCTGTTCGAGAGCATCTCTCTATATCTCTGCTGTTCGAGAGCATCTCTCTCTATCTCTCTGCTGTTCGAGAGCATCTCTCTCTCTATCTCTGCTGTTCGAGAGCATCTCTCTCTATATCTCTGCTGTTCGAGAGCATCTCTCTCTATATCTCTGCTGTTCGAGAGCATCTCTCTCTATATATCTCTCTGCTGTTCGAGAGCATCTCTCTATCTCTCTGCTGTTCGAGAGCATCTCTATCTCTCTGCTGTTCGAGAGCATTTCTCTCTGTATCTCTGCTGTTCGAGAGCATCTCTCTCTATCTCTCTGCTGTTCGAGAGCATCTCTCTATATCTCTGCTGTTCGAGAGCATCTCTCTCTATCTCTCTGCTGTTCGAGAGCATCTCTCTCTCTATCTCTGCTGTTCGAGAGCATCTCTCTCTATATCTCTGCTGTTCGAGAGCATCTCTCTCTATATATCTCTCTGCTGTTCGAGAGCATCTCTCTCTATATCTCTGCTGTTCGAGAGCATCTCTCTCTATCTCTCTGCTGTTCGAGAGCATCTCTCTCTCTATCTCTGCTGTTCGAGAGCATCTCTCTCTGTATCTCTGCTGTTCGAGAGCATCTCTCTCTGTATCTCTGCTGTTCGAGAGCATCTCTCTCTATATATCTCTCTGCTGTTCGAGAGCATCTCTCTATCTCTCTGCTGTTCGAGAGCATCTCTCTATCTCTCTGCTGTTCGAGAGCATCTCTCGCTATATACAGTACCAGTCAAAAGTTTGGACACACCTACTCATTCCAGGGTTTTTCTTTATTTGTACTATTTCCTACATTGTAGAATAATAGTGAAGACATCAAAATTATGAAATGGCACATATGGAATCATGTAGTAACCAAAAAGGTGTTAAACAAATCAAAATATATTTTATATTTGAGATTCTTCAAATAGTCACCCTTTGCCTTGATGACAGCTTTGCACACTCTTGGCATTCTCTCAACCAGCTTCATGAGGTAGTCACCTGGAATGCATTTCAATTAACAGGTGTGCCTTGTTAAAAGTTAATTTGTGGAATTTGAATTTCTTTCCTTCTTAAAGTGTTTGAGCCAATCAGTTGTGTTGTGACAAGGTAGGGGTGGTATACAGAATAAGTGTCTCTCTGCTGTTCAAGAGCATCTCTCTCTCAGTTCAGTTCAATTCAATTCAAGGGGCTTTATTGACATGGGAAATGTTTACATTGACATGTTTACATTGCCAAAGCAAGTGAAATGGATCAACAAAAGTGAAATAAACAATAAAAGTGAACAGTAAATATTAACTCACAAAAGTTCTAAAATAATAGAGACATTTCAAATGTCATATTATGTATATATACAGTGTTGTAACGATGTGCATATAGTTAAAGTACAAAAGGGAAAATAAATAAACATAAATATGGGTTGTATTTACAATGGTGTTTGTTCTTCACTGGTTGCCCTTTTCTTGTGGCAACAGGTAACAAATCTTGCTGCTGTGATGGCACACTGTGGTTTTTCACACAGTAGATAAGGGAGTTTATCAAAATTGGGTTTGTTTTCGAATTCTTTGTGGATCTCTGTAATCTGAGGGAAATATGTGTCTCTAATATGGTCTTACATTTGGCAGGAGGTTAGGAAGTGCAGCTCAGTTTCCACCTCATTTTGTGGGCAGTGTGCACATAGCCTGTCTTCTCTTGAGAGCCAGGTCTGCCTACGGCGGCCTTTCTCAACAGCAAGGCTATGCTCACTGAGTCTGTACATAGTCAAAGCTTTCCTTAATTTTGGGTCAGTCACAGTGGTTAGTTATTCTTCCACTGTGTACTCTCTGTTTAGGGCCAAATAGCATTCTAGTTTGCTCAGTTTTTTTGTTAATTCTTTCCAATATGTCAAGTAATTATCTTTTAGTTTTCTCATGATTTGTTTGGGTCTAATTGTGTTGCTGTCCTGTGGCTCTGTGGGGTCTGTTTGTGTTTGTGAACAGAGCCCCAGAACCAGCTTGCTTAGGGGACTCTTCTCCAGGTTCATCTCTCTGTACAGTCGTGGTCAAAAGTTTTGAGAGTGTCACAAATACTGCTGACTCAGTTTTAATGATGGCAATTTGCATATACACCAGGATGTTATGAAGAGTGATCAGATGAATTGCAATTATTTGCAAAGTCCCTCTTTGCCATGAAAATGAACTTAATCCCCAAAAAAACATTTCCACTGCATTTCAGCCCTGCCACAAAAGGACCAGCTGACATCATGTCAGTGATTCTCTCGTTAACACAGGTGAGAGTGTTGACGAGGACAAGGCTGGAGATCACTCTGTCATGCTGATTGAGTCAGAATAACAGACTGGAAGCTTTAAAAGGAGGGTGGTGCTTGAAATCATTGTTCTTCCTCTGTTAACCATGGTTACCTGCAAGGAAACACGTGCCGTCATCATTGCTTTGCACAAGAAGGGCTTCACAGGCAAGGATATTGCTGCTAGTAAGATTGCACCTAAATCAACCATTTAGCGGATCATCAAGAACTTCAAGGAGAGAGGTTCAATTGTTGTGAAGAAGGCGTCAGGGTGCCCAAGAAAGTCCAGCAAGCGCCAGGACCGTCTCCTAAAGTTGATTCAGCTGCAGGATCGGGGCACCACCAGTGCAGAGCTTGCTCAGGAATGGCAGCAGGCAGGTGTGAATGCGTCTGCACGCACAGTGAGGCGAAGACTTTTGGAGGATGGCCTGGTGTCAAGAAGGGCAGCGAGGAAGCCACTTCTCAACAGGAAGAACATCAGGGACAGACTGATATTCTGCAAAAGGTACAGGGATTGGACTGCTGAGGACTGGGGTAAAGTCATTTTCTCTGATGAATCCCCTTTCCGATTGTTTGGGGCATCCTGAAAAAAACTTGTCCGGAGAAGACAAGGTGAGCGCTACCATCAGTCCTGTGTCATGCCAACAGTAAAGCATCCTGAGACCATTCATGTGTGGGGTTGGTTCTCAGCCAAGGGAGTGGGCTCACTCACAATTTTGCCTAAGAACACAGCCATGAATAAAGAATGGTACCAACACATCCTCTGACAGCAACTTCTCCCAACCATCCAAGAACAGTTTGGTGACGAAAAATGCCTTTTCCAGCATGATGGAGCACCTTGCCATAAGGCAAAAGTGATAACTAAGTGGCTCGGGGAACAAAACATCAACATTTTGGGTCCATGGCCAGGAAACTCCCCAGACCTTAATCCCATTGAGAACTTGTGGTCAATCCTCAAGAGGCGGGTGGACAAACAAAAACCCACACATTTTGACAAACTCCAAGCATTGATTATGCAAGAATGGGCTGCCATCAGTCAGGATGTGGCCCAGAAGTTAATTGACAGCATGCCAGGGCGGATTGCAGAGGTCTTGAAAAAGAAGGGTCAACACTGCAAATATTGACTCTTTGCATAAACTTTATGTAATTGTCAATAAAAGCCTTTGACACTTATGGAATGCTTGTAATTATACTTCAGTATACCATAGTAACATCTGACAAAAATATCTCATAACACTGAAGCAGCGAACTTTGTGAAGACCAATACTTGTGTCATTTTCAAAACTTTTGACCTCGACTGTAGTTGATGGCTTTGTTATGGAAGGTTTGGGAATCGCTTACTTTTAGGTGGTTGTAGAATTTAATGGCGCTTTTCTGGATTTGGATCATTAGCGGGTATCGGCCTAATTCTGCTCTGCATGCGTTATTTGGGGTTTTATGTTGTACACTGAGGATATTTTTGCAGAATTCTGCATACAGTCTCAATTTGGTGTTTGTCCATTTTCTGAATTCTTGGTTGGTGAGCGGACCCCAGACCTCACAACCATAAAGGGCAATGGGTTCTATAACTGATTCAAGTATTTTTAGCCAGATCCTAATTGGTATGTCAAATGTTATTATCCTTTTGATGGTGTAGAAGGCCCTTCTTGCCTTGTCTCTCAGATCGTTCACAGCTTAGTTAAGTTACCTGTGGCGCTGATGTTTAGGCTGAGGTATGTATGGTTTTTTGTGTGCTCTAGGGCAATGGTGTCTAGATGGAATTTGTATTTGTGGTCCTGACAACTGGACCTTTTTTGGAACACCATTATTTTTGTCTTACTGAGATTTACTGTCAGGGCCCAGGTCTGAGTTACAGGGTCCTTAGCCAGGACAGTTAGGAGATAGATCTAGGTGCTGCTGTAGGCCTTCCTTGGTTGGGGACAGAAGCACCAGATCTTCAGCAAACAGTAGACATTTGACTTCAGATTCTAGTAGGGTGAGGCCGGGTGCTGCAGACTGTTCTAGTGCCCTTGCCAATTTGTTGATATATATGTTGAAGAGGGTGGGGCTTAAGCTGCATCCCTGTCTCACCCCACGGCCCTGTGGAAAGAAATGTGTGTGTTTTTTGCCAATGTTTGTGTACATGGATTTTGTAAAGTCGTACGTTTTTCCCCCAACACCAATTTGTATAGCAGACCCTCATGCCAAATTTTGTCAAAAGCTTTTTTAAAAAGTCAACAAAGCATGAGTACTGGAGGACCAGGGTTGGGAAGCACTGGTTTAGATGGCTCTAGGAGTGTGTGATACTTGTGAATGAATAAAGGCGGATGTTAGATGTTGTTTTTTGTATTTTGCGTTGTGAGGTGGGGGTGTGTGTGTTGCATTGGGAGGCGGGACGGTCGTCTCAGCTCAGGGGTTCCAAGGGATGGGAAAAAAGTTGCCTGCTTTTGGAGCTGGGAGCTGGTTGTCCTGCTTTTGGATTGGGAGCTGGTTGTCCTGTGTGTTCGGTGTTTGTGGTGTGTGTTTCTCTGTGATGTGTGTGTCGCTCTCCACTGTGTGTGTGTTTGTTGCTGGGAGACTAAGACAGATGGGTCGCAGGATGAATGAGCTGACAGACACACACGCACACACACACACACACACACACATACACACACATACATACATGCATACACACACGTACACACTGTGATGAATGAGCTGACAGACAGATGAATGAGCTGACAGACAGATGAATGAGCTGACAGACAGATGGATAACCCTTTCTTCTTCTGCAACAATTGCTTCTTCTCTTTTCTCTTTCTCTCTCTTTGTCCCGCCTGTCCCACTACCACTTGTTCCCCACTCCACTGAGACAGAGAGAGAGAGGGGGAAGGGGGATTAAATAAAAAGAACATTTTAAGGTAAATTCATTAACTTCAATGTTTGCTTTCCTTGTGTCCTTCCTCCTCACTCTTTTTCATTCATTCATTTTTTCTCAGAAGATTCCTTCTCTCTCTCTCTCTGTCTGTCTGTCTGTCTGTCTGTCTGTCTGTCTGTCTGTCTGTCTGTCTGTCTGTCTGTCTGTCTGTCTGTCTGTCTGTCTGTCTGTCTGTCTGTCTGTCTGTCTGTCTGTCTGTCTGTCTGTCTGTCTGTCTGTCTGTCTGTCTGTCTGTCTGTCTGTCTGTCTCTGTCTCTGTCTCTGTCTCTGTCTGTCTCTCTGTCTCTCTGTCTCTCTGTCTCTCTGTCTGTCTCTGTCTGTCTGTCTGTCTGTCTCTCTCTCTGTCTCTCTGTCTCTCTGTCTCTCTCTCTGTCTCTCTGTCTGTCTCTCTGTGTCTCTCTCTGTCTCTCTGTCTCTCTGTCTCTGTCTCTCTGTGTCTCTGTCTCTGTCTCTCTGTGTCTCTCTCTGTCTCTCTGTCTCTCTGTGTCTCTCTCTGTCTCTCTCTGTCTCTCTCTCTGTCTCTCTCTCTGTCTCTCTCTCTGTCTCTCTCTCTGTCTCTCTCTCTGTCTCTCTGTCTCTCTGTCTCCATCTCTCTCTCTGTCTCTCTCTCTCTCTCTCTCTGTCTCTCCATCTCTCTGTCTCTCCATCTCTATCTTTCCCTCCATCCATATCGTTGATATTATCATCATATCAAAGAGAAGAGGCCCCTTGTGAGGCTCTCATATTTTGGAATAGTGAGTGTGTTTGTACCTGCCTGTGTGTGTGCGTGTGTGTATATTTGGCATTTGTGAATCTGTATCCGTAGCTGAATGGTCGATAAATCACGTCAAAAGTTGTTTGTGTCACTGCATTTGGGGTCCTGGGACAGGGCGTAATGGGCAATTTGCAAAGAGACGGAAACAAAGATCCCAGGCACCCAAACTCCGCCCAGCCAGGCAGGCACCCAAACTCCGCCCAGCCAGGCAGGCACCCCAACTCCGCCCAGCCAGGCAGGCACCCAAACTCCGCCCAGCCAGGCAGGCACCCAAACTCCGCCCAGCCAGGCAGGCACCCCAACTCCAGCCAGGCAGGCACCCAAACTCCGCCTAGCCAGGCACCGCAGAGAGAGAGGCTCAGCAGGACAGAGAACAGGAGAGGGAGAGAGAGAAGCTCAGCAGGACAGAGAACAGGAGAGGGAGAGAGAGAAGCTCAGCAGGACAGAGAACAGGAGCGAGAGAAGCTCAGCAGGACAGAGAACAGGAGCGAGAGAGAGAGAGAAGCTCAGCAGGGCAGAGAACAGGAGCGAGCGAGAGAGAGAGAAGCTCAGCAGGACAGAGAACAGGAGAGAGAGAGAAGCTCAGCAGGAGAGAGAGAGAGAGAGAGAGAGAGAGAGAGAGAGAGAGAGAGAGAGAGAGAGAGAGAGAGAGAGAGAGAGAGAGAGAGAGAGAGAGAGAGAGAGAGAGAGAGAGAGAGAGAGAGAGAGAGAGAGAGAGAGAGAGAGAGAGAGAGAGAGAGAGAGAGAGAGAGAGAGAGAGAGAGAGAGAGAGAGAGAGAGAGAGAGAGAGAGAGAGAGAGAGAGAGAGAGAGAGAGAGAGAGAGAGAGAGAGAGAGAGAGAGAGAGAGAGAGAGAGAGAGAGAGAGAGCGCTCATGCTTTGTTGATTTCAAAAAAGCTTTTGACTCAATTTGGCATGAGGGTCTGCTATACAAATTGATGGAAAGTGGGGTTGGGGGAAAAACATACGACATTATAAAATCCATGTACACAAACAACAAGTGTGCGGTTAAAATTGGCAAAAAACACACACATTTCTTTCCACAGGACCGTGGGGTGAGACAGGGATGCAGTTTAAGCCCCACCCTCTTCAACATATATATCAATGAATTGGCGAGGGCACTAGAACAGTCTGCAGCACCCGGCCTCACCCTACTAGAATCTGAAGTCAAATGTCTTCTGTTTGCTGATGATCTGGTGCTTCTGTCACCAACCAAGGAGGGCCTACAGCAGCACCTAGATCTTCTGCACAGATTCTGTCAGACCTGGGCCCTGACAGTAAATCTCAGTAAGACAAAAATAATGGTGTTCTAAAAAAGGTCCAGTTGCCAGGACCACAAATACAAATTCCATCTAGACACCGTTGCCCTAGAGCACACAAAAAACTATACATACCTCGGCCTAAACATCAGCGCCACAGGTAACTTCCACAAATCTGTGAACGATCTGAGAGACAAGGCAAGAAGGGCCTTCTATGCCATCAAAAGGAACATAAAATTTGACATACCAATTAGGATCTGGCTAAAAATACTTGAATCAGTTATAGAACCCATTGCCCTTTATGGTTCTAAGGTCTGGGGTCCGCTCACCAACCAAGAATTCACAAAATGGGACAAACACCAAATTGAGACTCTGCATGCAGAATTCTGCAAAAACATCATCCGTGTACAACGTAAAACACCAAATAATGCATGCAGAGCAGAATTAGGCCAAGACCCGCTAATTATCAAAATCCAGAAAAGAGCCGTTAAATTCTATAACCACTTAAAAGGAAGCGATTCCTAAACCTTCCATAACAAAGCCATCACCTACAGAGAGATGAACTTGGAGAAGAGTCCCCTAAGTAAGCTTGTCCTGGGCCTATGTTCACAAACACAAACAGACCCCACACAGCCCCAGGACGACAACAACAACAACAACAACACAATTAGACCCAACCAAATCATGAGAAAACAAAAAGAGAATTACTTGACACATTGGAAAGAACAAACAAAAAAACAGAGCAAACTATAATGCTATTTGGCCTTAAACAGAGAGTACACAGTGGCAGAATACCTGACCACTGTGACTGACCCAAACTTAAGGAAAGCTTTGACTATGTACAGACTCAGTGAGCATAGCCTTGCTATTGAGAAAGGCCGCCGTAGGCAGACCTGGCTCTCAAGAGAAGACAGGCTATGTGCACACTGCCCACAAAATGAGGTGGAAACTGAGCTGCACTTCCTAACCTCCTGCCAAATGTATGACCATATTAGAGACACATATTTCCCTCAGATTACAGCAATCCACAAAGAATTCGAAAACAAACCCAATTTTGATAAACTCCCTTATCTACTGGGTGAAAAACCACAGTGTGCCATCACAGCTGCAATATTTGTGACCTGTTGCCACAAGAAAAGGGCAACCAGTGAAGAACAAACACCATTGTAAATACAACCCATATTTATGTTTATTTATTTTCCCATTTGTACTTTAACTATTTGCACATTGTTACAACACTGTATATATACATAATATGACATTTGAAATGTCTTTATTCTTTTGAAACTTCTGAGTGTAATGTTTACTGTTAATATTTATTGTTTATTTCACGTTTGTTTACTATCTACTTCCCTTGATTTGGCAATGTTAACATACGTTTCCCATGCCAATAAAGCCCTTAAATTGAAAATTGAATAGTGGTGAGATCACTAAGACAGAACGGGAGAAAGGTGGTGGTGAGGTTACAAAGGGAGTTTGATTTGAAAGAATTTGGGGAAATAAAGTTCTAGTCTCCCCTGACTGTCCTGGCTAAGGACCCTGTAACTCTCCTGACTGTCCTGGTTAAGGACCCTGTAATTCTCCTGTCTGTCCAGGCTAAGGACCCTGTAACTATCCTGACTGTCCTGGTTAAGGACCCTGTAACTCATATCTCCTGTCTGTCCTGGCTAAGGACCCTGTAACTCATATCTCCTGTCTGTCCTGGTTAAGGACCCTGTAACTCATATCTCCTGTCTGTCCTGGTTAAGGACCCTGTAACTCATATCTCCTGTCTGTCCTGGTTAAGGACCCTGTAACTATCCTGACTGTCCTGGCTAAGGACCCTGTAACTCATATCTCCTGACTGTCCTGGCTAAGGACCCTGTAACTATCCTGACTGTCCTGGCTAAGGACCCTGTAACTCATATCTCCTGTCTGTCCTGGCTAAGGACCCTGTAACTCATATCTCCTGACTGTCCTGGTTAAGGACCCTGTAACTCATATCTCCTGTCTGTCCTGGTTAAGGACCCTGTAACTCATATCTCCTGTCTGTCCTGGTTAAGGACCCTGTAACTATCCTGACTGTCCTGGCTAAGGACCCTGTAACTCATATCTCCTGTCTGTCCTGGCTAAGGACCCTGTAACTCATATCTCCTGTCTGTCCTGGCTAAGGACCCTGTAACTCATATCTCCTGTCTGTCCTGGCTAAGGACCCTGTAACTCATATCTCCTGTCTGTCCAGGTTAAGGACCCTGTAACTCATATCTCCTGTCTGTCCTGGCTAAGGACCCTGTAACTCATATCTCCTGTCTGTCCTGGCTAAGGACCCTGTAACTCATATCTCCTGTCTGTCCTGGTTAAGGACCCTGTAACTATCCTGACTGTCCTGGCTAAGGACCCTGTAACTCATATCTCCTGACTGTCCTGGTTAAGGACCCTGTAACTATCCTGACTGTCCTGGCTAAGGACCCTGTAACTCATATCTCCTGACTGTCCTGGTTAAGGACCCTGTAACTATCCTGACTGTCCTGGCTAAGGACCCTGTAACTCATATCTCCTGTCTGTCCTGGCTAAGGACCCTGTAACTCATATCTCCTGTCTGTCCAGGCTAAGGACCCTGTAACTGTCCTGACTGTCCAGGCTAAGGACCCTGTAACTCATATCTCCTGTCTGTCCTGGTTAAGGACCCTGTAACTATCCTGACTGTCCTGGCTAAGGACCCTGTAACTCATATCTCCTGTCTGTCCTGGCTAAGGACCCTGTAACTCATATCTCCTGTCTGTCCAGGCTAAGGACCCTGTAACTCATATCTCCTGTCTGTCCTGGCTAAGGACCCTGTAACTCATATCTCCTGTCTGTCCAGGCTAAGGACCCTGTAACTGTCCTGACTGTCCAGGCTAAGGACCCTGTAACTCATATCTCCTGACTGTCCAGGTTAAGGACCCTGTAACTGTCCTGTCTGTCCTGGTTAAGGACCCTGTAACTCATATCTCCTGTCTGTCCTGGTTAAGGACCCTGTAACTCATATCTCCTGTCTGTCCAGGCTAAGGACCCTGTAACTCATATCTCCTGTCTGTCCTGGCTAAGGACCCTGTAACTCATATCTCCTGTCTGTCCTGGCTAAGGACCCTGTAACTGTCCTGACTGTCCAGGCTAAGGACCCTGTAACTCATATCTCCTGTCTGTCCTGGTTAAGGACCCTGTAACTCATATCTCCTGACTGTCCTGGTTAAGGACCCTGTAACTGTCCTGACTGTCCTGGTTAAGGACCCTGTAACTCATATCTCCTGTCTGTCCTGGTTAAGGACCCTGTAACTCATATCTCCTGACTGTCCTGGCTAAGGACCCTGTAACTATCCTGACTGTCCTGGTTAAGGACCCTGTAACTAGTTTATCCTGACTGTCCTGGCTAAGGACCCTGTAACTCATATCTCCTGACTGTCCTGGCTAAGGACCCTGTAACTCATATCTCCTGTCTGTCCTGGTTAAGGACCCTGTAACTCATATCTCCTGTCTGTCCTGGCTAAGGACCCTGTAACTCATATCTCCTGTCTGTCCAGGCTAAGGACCCTGTAACTCATATCTCCTGTCTGTCCTGGCTAAGGACCCTGTAACTCATATCTCCTGACTGTCCTGGCTAAGGACCCTGTAACTCATATCTCCTGACTGTCCTGGTTAAGGACCCTGTAACTGTCCTGACTGTCCTGGTTAAGGACCCTGTAACTGTCCTGACTGTCCTGGTTAAGGACCCTGTAACTGTCCTGACTGTCCTGGCTAAGGACCCTGTAACTCATATCTCCTGTCTGTCCTGGCTAAGGACCCTGTAACTATCCTGACTGTCCTGGCTAAGGACCCTGTAACTGTCCTGACTGTCCTGGCTAAGGACCCTGTAACTCATATCTCCTGTCTGTCCTGGTTAAGGACCCTGTAACTAGGGCTGAACGATTAATTGCATTCGCGATAATATCGCGATTTGACTGAACGCGATTTTCTAATCGCAACGTGCGCGATTTGAGGTGGTCACGTGACGCGACTTTTCATGCTGTCCAGCGCAATGGCCTCTTGCTCGACGGAACAGTCAGAAACTGACACAGCTGATACTTTAATATCGAAGAGGAACAGCACGTCGGTGGTGTGGAACTATTTTGGTTTTAAAAAAGAAGATGCTGAGCAGCGTCAGGTGTTGTGCAGAGCATGCCGTGCTCCGATTGCTACTTCACGGGGTAACACTACAAACCTGTTTCAGCACTTAAAAAAATACCACAAATCAATGCATGACAGTTGTATGACCAAAATGCCGAGCATCAGTGCGCGAGACAAGCCAAATACCTCAAGACAGGGATCACTGACAGAAATGTTCGAAAGTGTCACTCCGTATGAACGTAATTCAAAACGGCACGGAGAAATCACTCGGACAATAACCGAGTTCATAGCCAAAGATATGATGCCTCTCAGCACGGTGACCAAGCCTGGGTTCATGGCATTAATACATACGCTTGATAAACGTTACAGTATACCCTCCCGCACATACTTCAGTCAGACTGCCATACCGGAGCTGTACAAAAAGTGCAAAGAGAAAGTCGCCGCGGAACTTAAAACGGTGGAGTTTTTTTGCTAGCACTACTGATATGTGGTCAAGCCGCACAGCTGAGCCGTACCAGAGTCTTACAGTCCATTTTATTGATCAGAACTGTTGGATAAGTATGGCTGGCAGTGCCATACTCGTAGTGAACTTTAGTCTGTGTGGTGTGTTATTGTTGTGTACTTGAGATAAGTGAGGCTCATCTATTTTATATTATAATATTCAAATCGTTTATAAAAAATAGTTTGTCTAAATTAAAAGTGCATTTCTCATTTTTTATTTATAACTTTATTTACTTTGATTTTACAAAATATTTTCAAAGCAAATTCCTTGTTTCAGTTGTGTGAAATGTTACTGACTTGGGAGCAGTAAGATACATACAATTTAAAATTATTTTTTTCTTAAGACTGTACCTTTTGCACACAGTGTTTACAAAGTTCATGCCTTTGTTTAAATTATTTAAATGCACAGTGGCAAAGCCACAGATGTTTCTGTAATGAGCAGTTCAATAAAAATGTCATTTATTTCAAGTCATACATGTTTGAATTTAATTCTAACAAATAGACCCAGCCTATGGGAAAGAACATTTCACACTAAATGTATATACTATTGTGTTGGTCATATTTAAATCATTCATTATGTTTTGTAGGGGAAAAAGGATAAATAAATTAAATCGCATATTAAATCGCAATCGCAATATTGGGGGCAAAAAATCGCAATTAGATTATTTTCCAAAATCGTTCAGCCTTACCTGTAACTAGTTTATCCTGACTGTCCTGGCTAAGGACCCTGTAACTCATATCTCCTGTCTGTCCTGGCTAAGGACCCTGTAACTCATATCGCCTGACTGTCCTGGTTAAGGACCCTGTAACTGTCCTGACTGTCCTGGCTAAGGACCCTGTAACTCATATCTCCTGTCTGTCCTGGCTAAGGACCCTGTAACTCATATCGCCTGACTGTCCTGGTTAAGGACCCTGTAACTGTCCTGACTGTCCTGGCTAAGGACCCTGTAACTCATATCTCCTGACTGTCCTGGTTAAGGACCCTGTAACTGTCCTGACTGTCCTGGCTAAGGACCCTGTAACTCATATCTCCTGTCTGTCCAGGCTAAGGACCCTGTAACTCATATCTCCTGTCTGTCCTGGCTAAGGACCCTGTAACTATCCTGACTGTCCTGGCTAAGGACCCTGTAACTGTCCTGACTGTCCTGGCTAAGGACCCTGTAACTCATATCTCCTGACTGTCCTGGTTAAGGACCCTGTAACTGTCCTGACTGTCCTGGCTAAGGACCCTGTAACTCATATCTCCTGTCTGTCCAGGCTAAGGACCCTGTAACTCATATCTCCTGTCTGTCCTGGCTAAGGACCCTGTAACTATCCTGACTGTCCTGGCTAAGGACCCTGTAACTGTCCTGACTGTCCTGGCTAAGGACCCTGTAACTCATATCTCCTGTCTGTCCTGGTTAAGGACCCTGTAACTAGTTTATCCTGACTGTCCTGGCTAAGGACCCTGTAACTCATATCTCCTGTCTGTCCAGGCTAAGGACCCTGTAACTATCCTGACTGTCCTGGCTAAGGACCCTGTAACTCATATCTCCTGTCTGTCCTGGCTAAGGACCCTGTAACTCATATCGCCTGACTGTCCTGGTTAAGGACCCTGTAACTGTCCTGACTGTCCTGGCTAAGGACCCTGTAACTCATATCTCCTGACTGTCCTGGTTAAGGACCCTGTAACTGTCCTGACTGTCCTGGCTAAGGACCCTGTAACTCATATCTCCTGTCTGTCCTGGTTAAGGACCCTGTAACTGTCCTGACTGTCCTGGTTAAGGACCCTGTAACTCATATCTCCTGACTGTCCTGGTTAAGGACCCTGTAACTGTCCTGACTGTCCAGGCTAAGGACCCTGTAACTCATATCTCCTGTCTGTCCTGGCTAAGGACCCTGTAACTCATATCTCCTGTCTGTCCTGGCTAAGGACCCTGTAACTGTCCTGACTGTCCTGGCTAAGGACCCTGTAACTCATATCTCCTGTCTGTCCTGGCTAAGGACCCTGTAACTCATATCTCCTGTCTGTCCAGGCTAAGGACCCTGTAACTCATATCTCCTGTCTGTCCAGGCTAAGGACCCTGTAACTCATATCTCCTGTCTGTCCTGGCTAAGGACCCTGTAACTCATATCTCCTGACTGTCCTGGCTAAGGACCCTGTAACTCATATCTCCTGTCTGTCCTGGCTAAGGACCCTGTAACTCATATCTCCTGACTGTCCTGGTTAAGGACCCTGTAACTGTCCTGACTGTCCTGGTTAAGGACCCTGTAACTGTCCTGACTGTCCTGGCTAAGGACTCTGTAACTCATATATCCTCTATATATATATATATATATATATATATATATATATATATATATATATATATATATATATATATATATATATATATATCTGAACAAAAATATAAACGCAACATGTAAAGTGTTGGTCCCATGTTTCATGAGCTGAAATAAAAGATCCCAGAAATCTTCCATATGCACAAAAAAAGCTTATTTCTCTCAAATTTGGTGCACACATTTGTTTACATCTCTGTTAGTGAGCATTTCTCCTTTGCGAAGATAAACATCCACCTGACAGGTGTGGCATATCAAGAAGCTGATTAAACAGCATGATCATTACACAGGTTGAACTCTCTCCTCCCCTCCATACCTCTCTCCTCCCCTCCATACCTCTCTCCTCCCCTCCATACCTCTCTCCTCCCCTCCATACCTCTCTCCTCTCCCTCCATACCTCTCTCCTCTCCCTCCATCCCTCTCTCCTCCCCTCCATACCTCTCTCCTCCCCTCCATCCCTCTCTCCTCCCCTCCATACCTCTCTCCTCCCCTCCATACCTCTCTCCTCTCCCTCCATACCTCTCTCCTCCCTTCCATCCCTCTCTCCTCTCCCTCCATACCTCTCTCCTCTCCCTCCATCCCTCTCTCCTCCCCTCCATACCTCTCTCCTCCCCTCCATCCCTCTCTCCTCTCCCTCCATCCCTCTCTCCTCCCCTCCATACCTCTCTCCTCTCCCTCCATACCTCTCTCCTCTCCCTCCATCCCTCTCTCCTCCCCTCCATCCCTCTCTCCTCTCCCTCCATCCCTCTCTCCTCCCCTCCATACCTCTCTCATCTCCCTCCATACCTCTCTCCTCCCCTCCATCCCTCTCTCCTCTCCCTCCATACCTCTCTCCTCCCCTCCATCCCTCTCTCCTCCCCTCCATACCTCTCTCATCCCCTCCATCCCTCTCTCCTCCCCTCCATACCTCTCTCCTCTCCCTCCATACCTCTCTCCTCCCTTCCATACCTCTCTCCTCCCCTCCATCCCTCTCTCCTCCCCTCCATCCCTCTCTCCTCTCCCTCCATCCCTCTCTCCTCCCCTCCATACCTCTCTCCTCTCCCTCCATACCTCTCTCCTCTCCCTCCATCCCTCTCTCCTCCCCTCCATCCCTCTCTCCTCCCCTCCATACCTCTCTCCTCCCCTCCATACCTCTCTCCTCTCCCTCCATACCTCTCTCCTCTCCCTCCATCCCTCTCTCCTCCCCTCCATACCTCTCTCCTCCCCTCCATCCCTCTCTCTTTCTTAAGGAGTATCCAGAGGTTGTCTGTGACGTTCCTTTGGTCTGTCCATCAGCAGGCCTCATTGAGGTCCCCTGGCTAAAATCCCACTCTCCTCTCTCCCTAGTCTCCCTTCCTCTCATGTATATCCGAGGGAGGAAGGGAGGGCAGGAGAGCTGGGTCATGTCAAATCAGTCCTCAGCGTAAAGAGCTGTGAGGAACTGTCTGCCCTGCATCTGACACTCTGTGTGTGTGTGTGTGTGTGTGTGTGTGTGTGTGTGTGTGTGTGTGTGTGACCTCAGCAGACTGACCTCAGCATAGCTATTATTACACAGCAACAGGAGATAGCATTCAGAGTGTGTGTTCGATGCGTGTGGAGTGTAGAGAGGATGGTGACACATAGCTCTTAGAGCTGAGAAGGGAGAGGAGACACAGTGTGACTGCTGCTTTGGTCAGAGAGAGGAGACAGTGTGACTGCTGCTTTGGTCAGAGAGAGGAGACGGTGTGACTGCTGCTTTGGTCAGAGAGAGGAGACAGTGAGACTGCTGCTTTGGTCAGAGAGAGGAGACAGTGAGACTGCTGCTTTGGTCAGAGAGAGGAGACAGTGTGACTGCTGCTTTGGTCAGAGAGAGGAGACAGTGTGACTGCTGCTTTGGTCAGAGAGGGGAGACAGTGTGACTGCTGCTTTGGTCAGAGAGAGGAGAGACAGTGTGACTGCTGCTTTGGTCAGAGAGAGGAGAGACAGTGTATTTGCTGCTTTGGTCAGAGAGAGGAGAGAGTGTATTTGCTGCTTTGGTCAGAGAGAGGAGAGACAGTGTATTTGCTGCTTTGGTCAGAGAGAGGAGAGACAGTGTATTTGCTGCTTTGGTCAGAGAGAGGAGAGACAGTGTATTTGCTGCTTTGGTCAGAGAGAGGAGAGACAGTGTATTTGCTGCTTTGGTCAGAGAGGGGAGAGACAGTGTATTTGCTGCTTTGGTCAGAGAGAGGAGAGACAGTGTATTTGCTGCTTTGGTCAGAGAGGGGAGAGACAGTGTATTTGCTGCTTTGGTCAGAGAGAGGAGAGACAGTGTATTTGCTGCTTTGGTCAGAGAGAGGAGAGACAGTGTATTTGCTGCTTTGGTCAGAGAGAGGAGAGACAGTGTATTTGCTGCTTTGGTCAGAGAGGGGAGAGACAGTGTATTTGCTGCTTTGGTCAGAGAGAGGAGAGACAGTGTATTTGCTGCTTTGGTCAGAGAGAGGAGAGACAGTGTATTTGCTGCTTTGGTCAGAGAGAGGAGAGACAGTGTATTTGCTGCTTTGGTCAGAGAGGGGAGACAGTGTATTTGCTGCTTTGGTCAGAGAGAGGAGACAGTGTGACTGCTGCTTTGGTCAGAGAGAGGAGACAGTGAGACTGCTGCTTTGGTCAGAGAGAGGAGACAGTAAGACTGCTGCTTTGGTCAGAGAGGGGAGACAGTGAGACTGCTGCTTTGGTCAGAGAGAGGAGACAGTGTGACTGCTGCTTTGGTCAGAGAGGGGAGACAGTGAGACTGCTGCTTTGGTCAGAGAGGGGAGACAGTGTAACTGCTGCTTTGGTCAGAGAGGGGAGACGGTGAGACTGCTGCTTTGGTCAGAGAGAGGAGACAGTGTATTTGCTGCTTTGGTCAGAGAGGGGAGACAGTGTGACTGCTGCTTTGGTCAGAGAGAGGAGACAGTGTGACTGCTGCTTTGGTCAGAGAGGGGAGACAGTGTATTTGCTGCTTTGGTCAGAGAGGGGAGACAGTGTGACTGCTGCTTTGGTCAGAGAGAGGAGACAGTGTGACTGCTGCTTTGGTCAGAGAGAGGAGAGACAGTGTGACTGCTGCTTTGGTCAGAGAGAGGAGAGACAGTGTATTTGCTGCTTTGGTCAGAGAGAGGAGAGACAGTGTATTTGCTGCTTTGGTCAGAGAGGGGAGAGACAGTGTATTTGCTGCTTTGGTCAGAGAGAGGAGAGACAGTGTATTTGCTGCTTTGGTCAGAGAGAGGAGAGACAGTGTATTTGCTGCTTTGGTCAGAGAGAGGAGAGACAGTGTATTTGCTGCTTTGGTCAGAGAGGGGAGACAGTGTATTTGCTGCTTTGGTCAGAGAGAGGAGACAGTGAGACTGCTGCTTTGGTCAGAGAGGGGAGACCGTGAGACTGCTGCTTTGGTCAGAGAGAGGAG
>NW_025533827.1:242500-250000 GCF_020615455.1 Coregonus clupeaformis | reverse complement strand
TTCTTGGGGACCTTCAATACTGTAGAATTGTTTTGGTACCCTTCTCCAGATCTGTACCTCGACACAATCCTGTCTTGGAGCTCTCCGGACAATTCCTTCGACCTCATGGCTTGGTTTTTGCTCTGACATGCACTGTCAACTGTGGGACCTTATATAGACAGGTGTGTGCCTTTCCAAATCATGTCCAATCATTTGAATTTACCACAGGTGGACTCAATCAAGTTGATGATCAATGGAAACAGGATGCACCTGAGCTCAGTTTCGTCTCATAGCAAAGGGTCTGAATACTTATGTAAATAAGGTACAGTTTTTTGCTTTGTCATTATGGGGTATTGTGTGTAGATTGATGAGGATTTGTATTTATTTAATCAATTTTAGAATAAGGCTGTAACGTAACAAAATGTGGAAAAAGTCAAGGTCTGAATACTTTCCAAATGCACTGAATGTGTGGATTTATTTGTGTGTGTGTGTGTGTGTGTGTTTATTTGCTTGTCTGTGACTCTTGACCATTGTTTTCACTACTGACCGCTGTTTGACCGTGTTGGTCGGATGCCGTGACCGTCGGTCGACTCCACCAATCAGATTGCTACTTTGTGTTGTCGCGGTGACCGGCGTTTGGCCCCGTTACTTGTGCGATAACTCGACAGACAGGAAGGTTACTTTGGGGCCTCGGACGCCACACACACACTCTCTCTCTCTCTCTCTCTCTCTCTCTCTCTCTCTCTCTCTCGCTGGGGCTGCAGCAGGTTGTGTCTGGAGCCAGGGGGAGGAGAGGGGAGGAGAGGGGAGGAGAGGGGAGGAGAGGGGAATGCAGAGTAAAGGGTTAGCGCTGATAACAACTCAACACAAAGACCTGACCCGGTCATAGCAGCAGATAATAGTGGTCCATCCAAAGTCAACGGAAAGTCAACGGTCATTCCAAAGGCTCCGGTCACCATCTTAACCCTTAGACTAACTCTGACCTTCCTGTTTAGGTGAGTCTGAAAAGAACCAAGAACCATGGCTCTAAAATGACTCTTCCCCCCTCCCCCCGTTACACTGGCTTTGACCTGACTTGTGTTATTTTCCCCCTCCCCCCTGACTGTGTTATCATTGTGCACTCTTATGTTAGGTCATGCCTTCTGGTCAACCTTTCCCCCTCTATTTCTCCCTCTCTTTTCTTAGTAATTCTCAGTCTTTTTCTCTCTCGGGGACAGAGGAAGGAGGAGGAGGGGGAGGGGTCTTTCTGGTTTCTGTCAGTTGTGACAGGTGGGACCCCAAGTTGAACCTCCAGGACTCCATAACGTCATGACTGTCTCTCTTTGCTTTCCCTCAATCACTCTTTTCTCTCCCTCTCTCCTTCTCCCTCTCCCCCCCCTGTCTCCTTCCTGTCAGAGAGATGGATAAAGTGAGAGTTGAGTTGAGTGACAGACAATAGAAGACTTTCGGGTAGCCAGATAACCTTTAACTTCTTATCTAAAGAGGTTATTTAAAGGGTCAGACTATGGTAGCAAAAGCAGAGCGTGACACACAGAGAGAGCAGAGGAGGACTACTCTCTTCTGATAACTTATCATCCCCTCTTCCTCTTCTTCCTCTGTTTCCCCTCCTCCCTGTCACCCCCTCTAACACTGCTAAGTAGTGAGGACTCAGTGGCAATATGCTGATAACATAATGAGACAATCAGTAATGGTGAATCAGAAATAACCTCACTGTCTGTTAAGGTTACCGAGGCGCCGTCAGAGGTTATCTGTGTGTTCTGGTCTGGTCAAGACTTGTTGATTTACAAGGGCACTTTCTTTAGATTGGTCAGCAAGATTTAACCCCCCAATTAAAGTTTAGATGCTTGAGAGAAAGAGCAAAGGATAGACAGAATGGAGGAGAGAGAGAGGGAGGGGGAGGAGAGAGAGAGGAGGAGAGAGGGGGGAAGAGGGAGGAGGAAGAGAGAGGGAGGGAGGGGGAGGAAGAGAGGAGGGAGGGAGGGAGAGAGGGAGGGAGGAGGAGAGGGAAAGAGAGAGAGAGAGGGGGAGGAGGAGGAGGGAGGAGGAGGAGGGGGGGGGAGGGAGGAGGGGGGAGGGAGGGAGAGAGAGAGGGAGAGAGAGGAGGAGAGAGAGAGAGAGAGAGGGAGGAGAGAGGGAGGGGGGAGGAGGGAGGAGAGGAGAGGGAGGAGGAGAGGAGGAGAGAGAGAGGGAGGAGAGGAGGGAGGAGGAAGGGAGGGGGGAGGGGAGGGGAAGAGAGAGGAGGAGAGGAGAGAGAGAGGGAGGGGAGAGAGGGAGGGAGGAGGAGAGGGAGGGGGGAGGAGAGAGAGGGGGGAGGGAGGAGAGAGGGAGAGAGGAGGGAGAGGAGAGAGGAGAGAGAGAGGAGGGGGGGGAGAGGGAGGGAGAGAGGGAGGGAGGGAGGGAGGAGAGAGGGGGGAGGAGAAAGAGAGAGAGAGAGGGGCGAAGAGAGAGAGAGAGGAGGAGGGAGGATGGAGGGGGAGGGAGGAGAGAGGAGAGAGAGGGAGGAGGAGGAGGAGGAGAGGGAGGAGGGAGAGAGAGAGAGGGAGAAAGAGAGGGAGAGAGAGGAGAGGGGAGAGAGAGAGAGAGGGGGAGGAGAGGAGGGAGGGAGGAGAGAGGAGGAGGAGGAGGAGAGAGGGAGGGAGGAGAGAGGGAGAGAAGAGAGAGAGAAAGGAGAGAGAGAGGGGAGAGGAGGAGAGAGGAGAGAGAGAGGGAGGGAGAGAGAGAGAGAGAGGGGGAGGGAGAGAGAGAGAGAGAGAGGGAGGAGAGGGAGGAGAGAGAGAGAGGGGGGGGAGAGAGGGAGAGAGAGAGAGGGAGGGGAGAGAGAGAGAGAGGGAGGAGGAGGAGAGGGAGGGAGGGGGGAGGGAGGAGAGAGGAGGGGAGGGGAGGAGGAGGAGGAGAGGAGGAGGAGAGGAGAGAGGGAGGGAGGAGGGAGGAGGAGGAGGGAGGAGGAGAGAGAGGGAGGGATAGAGGGAGAGGGAGGGAGGAGGAGAGAGAGGGAGGGGAGGAGAGAGAGAGGGGGAGAGAGAGGGGTAGTTGATCTTGGGAAGGACATAGTATGGTACCAGGATGGAGATGGAATGTATTAAACGTAGTTATCAGTCATTTGGTCTGTCATTCATATCCAGTAAAGGAAAACAGGGTTATTGTTTCATAGCTCCTGAACTCAGCTAGTGTGATATTACATCTCTGATTCTGGAAATAACTGAATGAATAGAGTATGTGTGTAGTCAGAGTAGTATCATATACCCAAACAGAGTAGTATCATATACCCAAACAGAGTAGTATCATATACCCAAACAGAGTAGTATCATATACCCAAACAGAGTAGTATCATATACCCAAACAGAGAAAGTATCATATACCCAAAGCAGAGTGTATCATATACCCCGATGGTAGTATCATATACCCAATCAGAGTAGTATCATATACCCAAACAGAGTAGTATCATATACCCAAACAGAGTAGTATCATATACCCAAACAGAGTAGTATCATATACCCAAACAGAGTAGTATCATATACCCAAACAGAGTAGTATCATATACCCAAACAGAGCGTTTCTGTATGTGGCTCAATGACTCTTGTGTGTGATATTGCGTCTGACTCATTGACTGGCTTAAGACTGTGTACAATGTTATGTCCCTGCCCTATAGCCATTAACGGAGAAAAAACGACTCCCAAAACGACTCCCAAAATGTTTCCATCAACCGGAATAACTATTAGAACTGTTAGATAAATACAGGGAGGGAGTGGGAGAGGAGAGGGAGGGGGGAGTGGGAGAGGTGGGAGGAGAGGGAGGGGGGAGGAGAGGGGAGGGGGTGGTGGGGGGGGGGTGGGGGGGGGGGGGGGTGGTGGGGGGGGGGAGGTGGGGGGGGGGGGGGGGGGAGGAGGGGGGGGGGGGGAGGGGGGGGGGGTGGAGGAGGGAAGGGAGAGAGAGAGAGGGAAGGAGGTGGAGAGAGGGAGGGGGTGTCATTTTATTTATTTTGTCACTTTTTCTTCTGGAATAATTAATATTCCCTCCCTCTCCTCCCCTCCCTCCTAAGTGGGTGATGTGTAGTGTAGCGTGCCAGGTCACTGTGAGGTGAGGGAGAGAAAGATGGAAGGAAGGTTCATAAAGAGGTGAGGACAGAGAGACTGAGAGGGGAGACCGACTGTGTGTTGATGGGGAGTCAGGTTTGTGGGTGGGGTGAATCAGGAGAGACTGTGTGTGTGTGGCAGTGGGAGTCGCTGTGTGTGTGTGTGTAGAGTGTGTGTGTGTGTGTGTGTGTGTGTGTGTTAGGTGTGTGTGTGTGTGTGTGTGTGAAGTGAACTGGGGGTCAGGGGAACGTGTGCTCCACCAGTAGCAAACCAGACTGCCTGCTAGGTAGCGTGAGATTAGGGTGGTGTCCGAAATGCCACGTTATTCTCTTTATAGTGGACTACCCATAGATCTCTGCTCACTGTATAGGGAAGAGGGTGCAGACTGGATCCCTCTCTCCTGTTACCCCGGTTACCTCTCTCCTGTTACCCCTGTTACCTCTCTCCTGTTACCTCTCTCCTGTTACCCCGGTTACCTCTCTCCTGTTACCCCTGTTACCTCTCTCCTGTTACCTCTCTCCTGTTACCCCTGTTACCTCTCTCCTGTTACCTCTCTCCTGTTACCCCTGTTACCTCTCTCCTGTTGCCTCTCTCCTGTTACCCCTGTTACCTCTCTCCTGTTACCTCTCTCCTGTTACCCCTGTTACCTCTCTCCTGTTACCTCTCTCCTGTTACCTCTCTCCTGTTACCCCTGTTACCTCTCTCCTGTTACCTCTCTCCTGTTACCCCTGTTACCTCTCTCCTGTTGCCCCGGTTACCTCTCTCCTGTTACCTCTCTCCTGTTACCCCTGTTACCTCTCTCCTGTTACCTCTCTCCTGTTACCCCTGTTACCTCTCTCCTGTTACCTCTCTCCTGTTACCTCTCTCCTGTTACCCCTGTTACCTCTCTCCTGTTACCTCTCTCCTGTTACCTCTCTCCTGTTACCTCTCTCCTGTTACCCCTGTTACCTCTCTCCTGTTACCTCTCTCCTGTTACCTCTCTCCTGTTACCTCTCTCCTGTTACCTCTCTCCTGTTACCTCTCTCCTGTTACCTCTCTCCTGTTACCCCTGTTACCTCTCTCCTGTTACCTCTCTCCTGTTACCCCGGTTACCTCTCTCCTGTTACCTCTCTCCTGTTACCCCTGTTACCTCTCTCCTGTTACCTCTCTCCTGTTACCTCTCTCCTGTTACCTCTCTCCTGTTACCTCTCTCCTGTTACCCCGGTTACCTCTCTCCTGTTACCTCTCTCCTGTTACCTCTCTCCTGTTACCTCTCTCCTGTTACCCCGGTTACCTCTCTCCTGTTACCTCTCTCCTGTTACCTCTCTCCTGTTACCCCGGTTACCTCTCTCCTGTTACCTCTCTCCTGTTACCTCTCTCCTGTTACCCCGGTTACCTCTCTCCTGTTACCTCTCTCCTGTTACCTCTCTCCTGTTACCCCGTTACTCTCTCCTGTTACCTCTCTCCTGTTACCCGGTTTACCTCTCTCCCTGTTACCTCTCTCCTGTTACTGTTTACCTCTCTCCTGTTACCTCTCTCCTGTTACCCCGGTTACATCTCTCCTGTTACCTCTCTCCTGTTACCCCGGTTACCTCTCTCCTGTTACCCCGGTTACCTCTCTCCTGTTACCCCGGTTACCTCTCTCCTGTTACCTCTCTCCTGTTACCTCTCTCCTGTTACCTCTCTCCTGTTACCCCGGTTACCTCTCTCCTGTTACCTCTCTCCTGTTACCCCGGTTACCTCTCTCCTGTTACCTCTCTCCTGTTACCTCTCTCCTGTTACCTCTCTCCTGTTACCTCTCTCCTGTTGCCCCGGTTACCTCTCTCCTGTTACCTCTCTCCTGTTACCTCTCTCCTGTTACCTCTCTCCTGTTACCCCGGTTACCTCTCTCCTGTTACCTCTCTCCTGTTACCCCGGTTACCTCTCTCCTGTTACCTCTCTCCTGTTACCCAAGTTACCTCTCTCCTGTTACCTCTCTCCTGTTACCCGTTTACCTCTCTCCTGTTACCTCTCTCCTGTTACCCCTGTTACCTCTCTCCTGTTACCTCTCTCCTGTTACCTCTCTCCTATTACCTCTCTCCTGTTACCTCTCTCCTGTTACCCTTGTTTACCTCTCTCCTGTTACCTCTCTCCTGTTACCTCTCTCCTGTTACCTCTCTCCTGTTACCGTTTACCTCTCTCCTGTTACCTCTCTCCTGTTACCTCTCTCCTGTTGCCAGTTACCTCTCTCCTGTTACCTCTCTCCTGTTACCTCTCTCCTGTTACCCCGGTTACCTCTCTCCTGTTACCTCTCTCCTGTTACCTCTCTCCTGTTACCCCGGTTACCTCTCTCCTGTTACCTCTCTCCTGTTACCCCGGTTACCTCTCTCCTGTTACCTCTCTCCTGTTACCTCTCTCCTGTTACCCCGGTTACCTCTCTCCTGTTACCTCTCTCCTGTTACCCCGGTTACATCTCTCCTGTTACCTCTCTCCTGTTACCCGGTTACCTCTCTCCTGTTACCGTTACCTCTCTCCTGTTACCCGGTTACCTCTCTCCTGTTACCTCTCTCCTGTTACCTCTCTCCTGTTACCTCTCTCCTGTTACCGGTTTACCTCTCTCCTATTACCTCTCTCCTGTTACCCGTTACCTCTCTCCTGTTACCTCTCTCCTACTACCTCTCTCCTGTTACCTCTCTCCTGTTACCTCTCTCCTGTTGCCCGGTTCACCTCTCTCCTGTTACCTCTCTCCTGTTACCTCTCTCCTGTTACCTCTCTCCTGTTACCTGGTTTACCTCTCTCCTGTTACCTCTCTCCTGTTACCCGGTTTACCTCTCTCCCTGTTACCTCTCTCCTGTTACCCGTTACCTCTCTCCTGTTACCTCTCTCCTGTTACCGCGGTTACCTCTCTCCTGTTACCTCTCTCCTGTTACCCCGGTTACCTCTCTCCTGTTACCTCTCTCCTGTTACCTCTCTCCTGTTACCTCTCTCCTGTTACCTCTCTCCTGTTACCTCTCTCCTGTTACCCCTGTTACCTCTCTCCTGTTACCTCTCTCCTGTTACCCCTGTTACCTCTCTCCTGTTACCTCTCTCCTGTTACCCCTGTTACCTCTCTCCTGTTGCCTCTCTCCTGTTACCCCTGTTACCTCTCTCCTGTTACCTCTCTCCTGTTACCCCTGTTACCTCTCTCCTGTTACCTCTCTCCTGTTACCTCTCTCCTGTTCCCTGTTCCTCTCTCCTGTTACCTCTCTCCTGTTACCCCTGTTACCTCTCTCCTGTTGCCCCGGTTACCTCTCTCCTGTTACCTCTCTCCTGTTACCCCTGTTACCTCTCTCCTGTTACCTCTCTCCTGTTACCCCTGTTACCTCTCTCCTGTTACCTCTCTCCTGTTACCTCTCTCCTGTTACCCCTGTTACCTCTCTCCTGTTACCTCTCTCCTGTTACCTCTCTCCTGTTACCTCTCTCCTGTTACCCCTGTTACCTCTCTCCTGTT
>NW_025533827.1:232500-237500 GCF_020615455.1 Coregonus clupeaformis | reverse complement strand
CTCTCCTCTCCCTACCTCCATCCCTCTCTCCTCTCCTCTCCCTACCTCCATCCCTCTCTCCTCTCCCTACCTCCATCCCTCTCTCCTCTCCTCTCCCTACCTCCCTCCCTCCCTCTCTCCTCTCCTCTCCCTCCATCCCTCTCTCCTCTCCTCTCCCTACATCCCTCTCTCCTCTCCTCTCCCTACCTCCATCCCTCTCTCCTCTCCTCTCCCTACCTCCATCCCTCTCTCCTCTCCTCTCCCTACCTCCATCCCTCTCTCCTCTCCCTACCTCCATCCCTCTCTCCTCTCCTCTCCCTACCTCCCTCCCTCCCTCTCTCCTCTCCTCTCCCTCCCTCCCTCTCTCCTCTCCTCTCCCTCCATCCCTCTCTCCTCTCCTCTCCCTCCATCCCTCTCTCCCTCCATCCCTCTCTCCTCTCCTCTCCCTCCATCCCTCTCTCCTCTCCCTCCATCCCTCTCTCCTCTCCCTCCATCCCTCTCTCCTCTCCCTCCATCTCTCTCTCCTCTCCTCTCCCTCCATCCCTCTCTCCCTCTCTCCCTCCCTCCCTCCCTCCTCCCTCCTCCCTCCCTCTCTCCCTCTCTCCCTCCCTCCCTCCCTCTCTCCTCTCCCTCATCCTCTCTCCCTCTCCCTCCATCCCTCTCTCCTCTCCCTCCCTCCCTCTCTCTCCTCTCCTCTCCCTCCATCCCTCTCTCCCTCCCTCCCTCTCTCCCTCCCTCCCTCTCTCCCTCCCTCCCTCTCTCCTCTCCTCTCCCTCCATCCCCCGCTCCCTCCCTCCATCCCTCTCTCCTCTCCCTCCATCCCTCTCTCCTCTCCCTCCATCCCTCTCTCCTCTCCCTCCATCATTCTCTCCCTCCCTCCCTCCATCCCTCTCTCCTCTCCCTCCCTCCCTCTCTCTCCTCTCCTCTCCCTCCATCCCTCTCTCCCTCCCTCCCTCTCTCCCTCCCTCCCTCTCTCCTCTCCTCTCCCTCATCCCTCTCTCCTCTCCCTCCATCCCTCTCTCCTCTCCCTCCATCATTCTCTCCCTCCCTCCCTCCATCCCTCTCTCCTCTCCCTCATCCCTCTCTCCTCTCCCTCATCCCTCTCTCCTCTCCCTCCATCCCTCTCTCCTCTCCCTCCATCCCTCTCTCCTCTCCCTCATCCCTCTCTCCTCTCCCTCATCCCTCTCTCCTCTCCCTCCATCCCTCTCTCCTCTCCCTCCATCCCTCTCTCCTCTCCCTCCATCCCTCTCTCCTCTCCGTCATCCCTCTCTCCTCTCCCTCCATCCCTCTCTCCTCTCCCTCCATCCCTCTCTCCTCTCCCTCCATCCCTCTCTCCTCTCCCTCCCGCCATCCCTCTCTCCTCTCCCTCCATCCCTCTCTCCTCTCCCTCCACCATCCCTCTCTCCTCTCATCTCCCTCCATCCCTCTCTCCTCTCCCTCCATCCCTCTCTCCTCTCCCTCCACCATCCCTCTCTCCTCTCATCTCCCTCCATCCCTCTCTCATCTCCCTCCATCCCTCTCTCCTCTCCCTCCATCTCTCTCTCCTCTCCCTCCACCATCCCTCTCTCCTCTCATCTCCCTCCATCCCTCTCTCCTCTCCCTCCATCCCTCTCTCCTCTCCCTCCATCCCTCTCTCCTCTCCCTCCACCATCCCTCTCTCCTCTCATCTCCCTCCATCCCTCTCTCCTCTCCCTCCATCTCTCTCTCTATCAGGATGAAAGACACTAGTCGTAAGAACAACATGTTTGCTCAGTTCAGGAAGAACGAGAGAGACAAACAGAAACTCATCGACACTGTGGTCAAACAGCTACGCAACCTCATCTCCGCCCACCAGACCTGAATGGAGCAACGCTATTGGTCAAGGAACATCACCAGACCTGAATGGAGTGTTCCTATTAGCCAAGGAACCTCCACCTTGCAATCCAATTGGTTACTGCAACCTCATCTCCGCCCACCAGACCTGAATGAAAATATATAATTGGTCAAGGAACCTGAACCCAGCCATCCTATTGGTCAAGTAATATCAATCTCCACCCACCAGGACTAAAACAAGCCATCCTATTGGTTACTGCAACCTCAATCTCTGCCCACCAGACCTGAATGGAGCAAACTCATTAGCCAAGGAATCTTATTTCCGCCCACCAGACCTGAACCCAACCATCCCAGTGGTTGAGGAAACATGATGCACAGCCACTCTAACCTCTGACTCTACAATGTCTTCCAGTATTTGTTTTTATGGGTGGATTTCATTTTGGGGTGTTGTAGTATTTGGGGTTTATTTGACATGAAAATGATATTTTGTCTCTTAAGTGTCTTCGAACACCATTTTGGGTCGTACTGTGTCAAAAAGATACAAGTCAAGAAATACTATTTGACGCGTCAGACAACGTGATCTTGCTCTAATCCAGTTAGAGTTAACAGTTTCATCTGTTGATGCTGTATACGTCTGAACTGCTTCTAATACACAACACTGTAATGTAATGTAACACTGTAATGTAACCACAAGGTTACCACAAGGTCACATCTTAGTTACATATAAGAACTATGTGTTGTTTTGAGATACTTTTAACAGTCCCTATGCAGCCAAGGAGAAGGGGAGGAATCCTGACCTTAAAAAGAAGGCTGGGGGGAGGAGAGAGAAGGCTGGGGGGAGGAGAGAGAAGGCTGGGGGAGGAGAGAGAAGGCTGGGGGAGGAGAGAGGGCTGGGGAGGAGAGAGAAGGCTGGGGGAGGAGAGAAGGCTGGGGGAGGAGAGAGAAGGCTGGGGGGGAGGAGAGAGAAGGCTGGGGGGAGGAGAGAGAAGGCTGGGGGGGAGGAGAGAGAAGGCTGGGGGGAGGAGAGAGAAGGCTGGGGGGAGGAGAGAGAAGGCTGGGGGGAGGAGAGAGAGGGGATAATAGTGTTAGCCTTGGCTCCATATCGGAGTTAGCCTTCACCCCACTTTCATCTCTTACTGCTCACCAAGGAAAGCCGTAGTCTTCCATACGCCACTCTGTGTGTGTGTGTGTGTGTGTGTGTGTGTGTGTGTGTGCATGCCTGCATGTGTAGAAATAGAGAATGCAGATTTTAATAATCAGACAGTTAGTCAGTCAAAGCACAGTCATCATGCTAACAAAATCTTCTTCATTGGTTTCTTCTCTTCTGATGGGTCCAATACTTTTTGATTCTGTAGTTCAGCGTGCATGCCACTGTGCCCAACGTAAAGGGACATGTAGATTAAAAAGGAAATTAAATGTGCGTTTTTGCAGGTGGAAGGCGTTGTGCCTTGTCTTGTTCTTATACCAATGGATGATGGTGGGTTGTGGGAATTTGCCTTTGTCTGCATGTATGTGTCTGTCGGGTTGGGTCGCCCAGTCCAGAGTCCATTCCCTGGTAATATGTACCAGTTATTTATATGACTGGTGCTGTGTTGAAGCCACTGTGCCGCCATCTTGGCTCTCCCTCGCCATTGTAAAAAACAAATATTTTGGAAACTATAGAAATGCCTTTATTAACGTCATTCGTTTATTCTATTACAGCTATAAATAAAATATAAACACTGAGAAAACCAAACGTTTGGACCTAATATCGGGCCGTGGACTCTACAAGGTGTCGAACGCGTTCCACCGAGATGCCGGCCCATGTTGACTCCAACGCTTCCCACAGTTGTGTCAAGTTGGCTGGATGTCCTTTGGGTGGTGACTCTTGATCCACACGGGGAAAACTGTTGAGCGTGAAAAAAAAACCAGCAGAGTTGCAGTTCTTGACACAAACCGGTGTGCCTGGCACCTACTACCGTACCTGTTTAAAAGCACTTAAATATCTTGTCTTGCCCATTCACCCTCTGAATGGCACACATAACACAATCCATGTCTCAATAGTCTCAAGGCTTAAAAATCCTTCTTTAACCTGTCTCCTTCACTTCATCTACACTGATTGAAGTGGATTTAACAGGTGACATCAAAACGGGATCATAGCTTTCACCTGGATTCACCTGCTCAGTCTGTCATGGAAAGAGCAAGTGTTCTTTATGTTTTGTATACTTGGTGTATATAAAAACATTTTCCTTAAAGTATAATATTATGTTACTGTCCCCACTACAACAACACAAATACTTAAATACATGTAATTTTGTCCTTGAAACATTGAATTGAAATACTGTAGAATTCCATTCGTTCCCATGGAGGACTGCTCCTACTGGGGAGTGCCAATATGGCCGACCGATGGCTTCAAAGTCTCATTGGCCAATACATAGCATCAGCAATCCAGGGTTCGTATACATCATTGGTATGTACCAGACATGTTTTGTATGTTAAACTTGATTTGTTTCTCTGAGACAGAGACACTGTACATCCTTGTATTATTAAGCCACTAATGATCCTATGTTACTAATAAAGATATTACAATTGCCAACCAAAACTAAATATAACAAACAAACTGACTACTGAAACTGTTTGATTTATACGAGTGTTTCGTATTTATTTTAGTCAAAGCTAAACTAATACAGTGCATTCGGCAAGTATTCAGACCGCCTGACTTTTTCAGATTTTTTTTTTTTTAAACGTTACAGCCTTATTCTAAAGTGAAGAGGCGACTCCGGGATGCTGACCTTCTAGGCAGAGTTGCAAAGAAAAAGCCATATCTCAGACTGCCCATCTTTGATCTTTTCTTTTTATTGGCCAGTCTGAGATATGGCTTTTTCTTTGCAACTCTGCCTAGAAGGTCAGCATCCCGGAGTCGCCTCTTCACTGTTGACGTTGAGACTGGTGTTTTGCGGGTACTATTTAATGAAGCTGCCAGTTGAGGACCTGTGAGGCGTCTGTTTCTCAAACTAGACACTCTAATGTATTTGTCCTCTTGCTCAGTTGTGCACCGGCACCTCCCACTCCTTTTTCTATTCTGGTTAGAGACAGTTTGCGCTGTTCTGTGAAGGGAGTAGTACACAGCGTTGTACGAGATCTTCTGTTTCTTGCCAATTTCTCACATTGGAATAGCCTTCATTTCTCAGAACAAGAATAGACTGACGGGTTTCAGAAGCCATTTTGCG
>NW_025533827.1:220000-227500 GCF_020615455.1 Coregonus clupeaformis | reverse complement strand
CTGAAAGAAAGAATCCCCATCAAAATCTGTCAGTTTAAGCTATATGACCAAAAGTATGTGGACACCTGCTCGTCGAACATCTCATTCCAAAATTATGGGTATTAATATGGAGTTGGTCCCCCCCCCCCTTCGCTGCTATAGCAGCCTCCACTCTTCTGGGAAGGCTTTCCACTAGATGTTGGAACATTGCTGCGGGGACTTGCTTCCATTCAGCCACAAGAGCATTAGGGAGGTTGGGCACTGATGATGGGCGATTAGGCCTGGCTCGCAGTCGGCGTTCCAATTCATCTCGATGGGGTTGAGGTCAGGGCTCTGTGCAGGCCAGTCAAGTTCTTCCACACCGATCTCAACTAACCATTTCTGTATGGACCTCGCTTTGTGCACGGGGGCATTGTCATGCTGAAACTGGAAAGGGCCTTCCCCAAACTGTTGCCACAAAGTTGGAAGCACAGAATCGTAAAGAATGTCATTGTAGCGTTAAGATTTCCCTTTACTCTTACTGAATTACCACGTGGGCGAGGATATTGGAAATGTAATCAAAGCCTATTGGATGATAACTTGTTTTTAACTAGGACAGGAATTTATAACTGATTTTTTCCTACATAAAATAGGTGCGGCAAATCCCCTTATTGTATGGGACACTTTTAAATGTGCCTTTAGAGGCCATGCAATTCAGTACTCATCTCGAAAACAAAAGCAATTTAGGTCAAAAGAGTCCACACTAACAAAGGAAATAGAAGGTCTAACAGAACAGATAGATAGCAATAAAAACTGTAACATAGAGGCTCAGAATAAATTAGAGGAAAAACAAAAAGAAATGGAGAAACTTATTCAAGAAAGATCAAGTGTAATATATATTTATTTTTTTAATGAAGCAAACTGGATCGAATATGGGGAAAAATGCACCAAATTATTTTTTCATCTTCAACCTAGAAATGCTACCAAAAATAATTGACTGAAACTGGTTACAAATGACGGAGTCACCCATGATTCACCAAATTATATTTTGAAGGAGGAAGCAAAGTACTTTAAGCATATGTTTTGTTTCAGTCGCCTCCATCTCTTCTAACTGAAGCTAATTGTAGGGATGTTTTTTCTGTTGATAATGTAAAATTAACAGCCATACAGAAAGACTCATGTGAAGGTGAAATTACAGAGGAGGAACTTCCGGATGCAATTAAAGACTTAAAGTCCGGGAAAACTCCAGGGTTGGATGGCATACCAGTCGAGGTGTACCAAACCTTTTTTGATATACTCAGAGGACAGTTATTAGCATGTTTTAACCACTCCTATGTAAATGGTAGATTATCAGACACTCAAGAATAAGGTTTGATTTAATTATTACTGAAACAGGATACAAGTGGAAAATATAAAGATCCAGTTCATTAAAAAAATTGGAGACCCCTTACATTTCAGTGTTGCGATGCAAAAATTCCAGCAAAATGTATAGCGCATAGAATTAAAAAGGTATTGTCGGACATTATTCATTCTCATCAGACAGGTTTTTTTACATGGACGATACATTGGAGATAATATATGGCAAGTACTCGAAACAATAGAACACTATGACAAATCTGGGAAACCAGGCCTGGTATTCATAGCAGACTTTGAAAAGGCATTTGGTAAAGTACGACTGAAGTTTATATATACAGTAGAAGTCAGAAGTTTACATACACCTTAGCCAAATACATTTAAACTAAGTTTTTCACAATTCCTGACATTTAATCCTAGTAAAAAGTTAGGATCACCACTTTATTTTAAGAATAATAGTAGAGAGAATGATTATTTCAGCTTTTATTTCTTTCATCACATTCCCAGTGGGTCAGAAGTTTACATACACTCCATTAGTATTTGGTAGCATTGCCTTTAAATTGTTTAACTTGGGTGAAATGTTTCCGGTAGCCTTCCACAAGCTTCCCACAATAAGTTGGGTGAATTTTGGCCCATTCCTCCTGACAGAGCTGGTGTAACTGAATCAGGTTTGTAGGCCTCCTTGCTCGCACACGCTTTTTCAGTTCTGCCCACCAATTTTCTATAGGATTGAGGTCAGGGCTTTGTGATGGCCACTCCAATACCTTGACTTTGTTGTCCTTAAGCCATTTTGCCACAACTTTGGAAGTATGCTTGGGGTCATTGTCCATTTGGAAGACCCATTTGCGACCAAGCTTTAACTTCCTGACGGATGTCTTGAGATGTTGCTTCAATATATCCACATAATTGTCCCCTGTAGCTCAGTTGGTAGAGCATGGCGCTTGCAACGCCAGGGTTGTGGGTTTGTTTCCCACGGGGGGCCAGTATGAAAATGTATGCACTCACTTAACTGTAAGTCGCTCTGGATAAGAGCGTCTGCTAAATTACTAAAATGTAAAATAATTTTCCTTCCTCATGATGCCATCTATTTTGTGAAGTGCACCAGTCCCTCCTGCAGCAAAGCACCCCCACAGCAAGATGCTGCCAACCCCGTGCTTCACGGTTGGGATGGTGTTCTTCAGCACCCCCCTTTTTCCTCCAAACATAACGATGGTCATTATGGCCAAACAGTTCTATTTTTGTTTCATCAGACCAGAGGACATTTCTCCAAAAAGTACGATCTTTGTCCCCATATGCAGTTTCAAACCGTAGTCTGGCTTCTTTATGGCGGTTTTGGAGCAGTGGCTTCTTCCTTGCTGAGCGGCCTTTCAGGTTATGTCGATATAGGACTCGTTTTACTGTGGATATAGATAACTTTGTACCTGTTTCCTCCAGCATCTTCACAAGGTCCTTTGCTGTTGTTCTGGGATTGATTTGCACTTTTTTGCACCAAAGTACGTTCATCTCTAGGAGACAGAACGCGTCTCCTTCCTGAGCGGTATGACGGCTGCGGTGGTCCCATGGTGTTTATACTTGCGTACTATTGTTTGTACAGATGAACTTGGTACCTTCAGGCGTTTGGAAATTGCTCCCAAGGATGAACCAGACTTGTGGAGGTCTACAATTTTTTTTCTGAGGTCTTGGCTGATTTCTTCTGATTTTCCCATGATGTCAAGCAAAGAGGCACTGAGTTTGAAGGTAGGCCTTGAAATACATCCACAGGTACACCTCCAATTGTCTCAAATTATGTCAATTAGCCTATCAGAAGCTTCTAAAGCCATGACATCATTTTCTGGAATTTTCCAAGATGTTTAAAGGCACAGTCAACTTAGTGTATGTAAACTCCTGACCCACTGGAATTGTGATACAGTGAATTATAAGTGAAAAAATCTGTCTGTAAACAATTGTTGGAAAAAATTACTTGTCATGCACAAAGTAGATGTCCTAACCGACTTGCCAAAACTATAGTTTGTTAACAAGAAATTTGTGGAGTGGTTGAAAAACAAGTTTTAATGACTCCAACCTAAGTGTATGTAAACTTCCGACTTCAACTGTAACCCTTTATAAAATGGGTTAAAATCATGTATAGTAACCCTAAGTGTAAAATAGTAAATAATGGCTATTTCTCAGAAAGTTTTAAACTGTCAAGAGGAGTAAAACAAGGTTGTCCACTATCGGCATATCTATTTATTATTGCCATCGAAATGTTAGCTATTCAAATCAGATCCAACAATAATATCAAGAGATTCGAAATCCAGGGCTTGAAAATGAAGGTGTCATTGTACGCTGATGATTCATGTTTTCTTTTAAATCCACAACTTGAATCCCTCCACAAGTGTCAAGGGACTCGTCTGAAGATAACCAGTACCGGTTTTAAAAAATGTATGGAAAATATGGAGGTAGTTTTGTGGTAACAAAAAAGGGGTTAAAGATCCCACCATTTTTTTTTAGCTTTCTTACATCTGTTTCGCCATTTGTGAATGTGTTATTCAATGGGTTTCTATAGTAGTAAAGGCCAAAATCCATATTTTATCAAATCATTTTTTTCATATATATCTTTTTTTTTTTTTTTATACTGACGGGTCCTAAAATTCTAAATCAATTAGCTAAATGATGGTATGACCATCTTAACCCATCTTAGACTTTTAGATAAATGGAGATGCAGAGACATTGAGATACATTGTCGGATCCTGCTATGGGCCATCAAAGAGCTACACACACAGAGACACACACACACACACACACACACACACAGACTCACACACACACACACACACACACACACACACAGAGACACACACACACACACACACACAGAGACACACACACACACACAGAGACACGCACGCACACACACACACACACAGAGAGAGACACACACAAGCAACACACCAGACACCCAGATGCTGATTCCAATAAAACACATTTCTCTTTTTTTCTTTTTTCTTGTTAAAATGAATGGGCTGGTCCTTTTATTTCCCAGCGGCACCGGGGGTGTGTGGCTGCTTCTCCTCCAAACCCCTGTCAGCAGTTACTGTGTGTGATGCTCCTCAAAGAGAACAGAGACTTAATAAACACATTCATAAATCAGACATCATATTGCTTCATAATCACTTCAATGCTATCCATATCCCTTCAAAGTGTTTGTGTGTGTGTCTCTGTGTGTGTGTGTCTCTGTGTGTTAGTGTGTGTGTGTGTCTCTGTGTGTGTGTCTCTGTGTTTGTGTATGTGTGTGTGTGTGTGTGTGTGTGTGTGTGTGTGTCTCTCTCTGTGTGTGTGTGTGTGTGTGTCTCTGTGTGTGTGTGTGTGTGTGTGTGTGTCAGATCGAATCAAGTTTATTGGTCGCGTACACAGATTTGCAGATGTTATCGCAGGTGCAAAGAAATGCTTGTGTTTCTAGCTCCAACAGTTCAGCAATATAATACATTAATAAATATTATTATTATTATTATTCATAATAATAAACTATAATACATTTAAAAAACAATGCACACATAATCCAGATAAAAAAATATATAAGAAGTATCAGAACCAGCAATGTCAGAGACCGGAATAGTGGGTCAGAATCCAGCCAGATCACCCGTGATACAAGTCAATACTGGATGTCCATCCATGTCTGAGGAGGTCGGGAGATGACGTGGAAACTGGCCACTAGGGGCAACAGTGAGCGCTGTTGTCTTTCAAGTAGGTTTGGGTTTTTGCCAGGGTGTTGTAGATGGGTATGTTGGATGGGCGGAAGCATCTGCCTCTGATTCAAAAAGATGCAAGTGATAGAAAGTTGAATCCAGCGATAGAAAGTTTTTTTTTTTTATGTTTGTTTCCAAAACCCTTAACCCTTATCTTAACCATTCGGAGTTGACCTTTAACCTTTCTGAGTTAATGCCTGAACTTAACCTTAAACACGTAGAAATTTGACGTTAGAGAAACATGGATGGGATAGAGCTTGTTGGAATATAAATATATATACATATAATGGTCTGTATAGACAGTATATTCATATAAAAGTAGCAGTAGTTATATTGGATGGTGTGTATAGACATGGACAGTATATGAATATAAAAGGTGTGTAGAGCAGTAGTTATATAGGATGAGCCATGACTAGAATACAGTATGTACATATGAAGTGGGTAAAACAGTATGTAAACATGATTAAAGTGTTCAAATAGGGCAGTAGTCTCTAAGGTGAAGGGTAGAGTACATGTCAGTAGCTGGATAGCAACAGTGACTAAGGTTCAGGGCAGGGTACTGGGCGGGAGGCCGGCTAGTGGTGTCTGTTTAACAGTCTGATGGCCAACTAGTGATGTCTGTTTAACAGTCTGATGGCCAACTAGTGGTGACTGTTTAACAGTCTGAGTGCCAACTAGTGGTGTCTGTTTAACAGTCTGATGGCCAACTAGTGGTGTCTGTTTAACAGTCTGAGTGCCAACTAGTGGTGTCTGTTTAACAGTCTGATGGCCAACTAGTGATGTCTGTTTAACAGTCTGATGGCCAACTAGTGGTGTCTGTTTAACAGTCTGATGGCCAACTAGTGGTGTCTGTTTAACAGTCTGATGGCCAACTAGTGGTGTCTGTTTAACAGTCTGAGTGCCAACTAGTGGTGACTGTTTAACAGTCTGAGTGCCAACTAGTGGTGTCTGTTTAACAGTCTGATGGCCAACTAGTGGTGACTGTTTAACAGTCTGAGTGCCAACTAGTGGTGTCTGTTTAACAGTCTGATGGCCAACTAGTGGTGTCTGTTTAACAGTCTGATGGCCAACTAGTGGTGTCTGTTTAACAGTCTGATGGCCAACTAGTGGTGTCTGTTTAACAGTCTGAGTGCCAACTAGTGGTGACTGTTTAACAGTCTGAGTGCCAACTAGTGGTGTCTGTTTAACAGTCTGATGGCCAACTAGTGGTGACTGTTTAACAGTCTGAGTGCCAACTAGTGGTGTCTGTTTAACAGTCTGATGGCCAACTAGTGGTGTCTGTTTAACAGTCTGATGGCCAACTAGTGGTGTCTGTTTAACAGTCTGATGGCCAACTAGTGGTGTCTGTTTAACAGTCTGATGGCCAACTAGTGATGTCTGTTTAACAGTCTGAGTGCCAACTAGTGGTGACTGTTTAACAGTCTGATGGCCAACTAGTGGTGTCTGTTTAACAGTCTGATGGCCAACTAGTGGTGTCTGTTTAACAGTCTGATGGCCAACTAGTGGTGTCTGTTTAACAGTCTGAGTGCCAACTAGTGGTGACTGTTTAACAGTCTGAGTGCCAACTAGTGGTGTCTGTTTAACAGTCTGATGGCCAACTAGTGGTGACTGTTTAACAGTCTGAGTGCCAACTAGTGGTGTCTGTTTAACAGTCTGATGGCCAACTAGTGGTGTCTGTTTAACAGTCTGATGGCCAACTAGTGGTGTCTGTTTAACAGTCTGATGGCCAACTAGTGGTGTCTGTTTAACAGTCTGATGGCCAACTAGTGGTGTCTGTTTAACAGTCTGATGGCCAACTAGTGATGTCTGTTTAACAGTCTGAGTGCCAACTAGTGGTGTCTGTTTAACAGTCTGATGGCCAACTAGTGGTGTCTGTTTAACAGTCTGATGGCCTGGAGACAGAAGCTTTTTATCAGTCTCTCGGTCCCAGCTTTGATGCACTCCTCCCTCTGGATGGGAGCGGGGTGAACAGGCCATTGCTCGGGCGGCTGATGTCATTGATGTTCTTGGCCTCTTCATGGCCTTCCTGTGACACCAGGTGCTGTAGGTGTGTGTGTGTGTGTGTGTGTGTGTGAGTGTGCGCGCGCATTTAACTGTACTTTACCAGTAATCCCCACAATAATAGTTTTTGGGGGTAAGGTTTAGGGTTAGGGAAAATAGGATTTTGAATGGGACTGAATTGTGTGTCCCCACAAGGTTAGATATACAAGACTGTGTGTGTGTGTGTGTGACACAGGAGGCTGCTGAGGGAGGACGGCTCGTAGTAATGGCTGGTATGGAGTGAATGGAATGGTATCAGACATATGGACCAAACCATGGGTTGGATGTGTTGGAAACCATTCCGTTGATTCCGTTCCAGCCTTTACTATGAGTCCGTCCTCCTGTGGTGCACTATACATCTGCAGAGAAGAGAACAAGATGCAGACCTTGATGTTCAATCACAGACAGACCGATGGAGAGATAT
>NW_025533827.1:192500-215000 GCF_020615455.1 Coregonus clupeaformis | reverse complement strand
CTGATCCGTGTAAAGGAAAGAATGAATGGGGCCATGTATCGTGAGACTTTGAGTGAAAACCTCCTTCCATCAGCAAGGGCATTGAAGATGAAACGTGGCTGGGCCTTTCAGCATGACAATGATCCCAAACACACCGCCCGGGCAACGAAGGAGTGGCTTCGTAAGAAGCATTTCAAGGTCCTGGAGTGGCCTAGCCAGTCTCCAGATCTCAACCCCATAGAAAATATTTGGAGGGAGTTGAAAGTCCGTGTTGCCCAGCGACAGCCCCAAAACATCACTGCTCTAGAGGAGATCTGCATGGAGGAATGGGCCAAAATACCAGCAACAGTGTGTGAAAACCTTGTGAAGACTTACAGAAAACGTTTGACCTGTGTCATTGCCAACAAAGGGTATATAACAAAGTATTGAGAAACTTTTGTTATTGACCAAATACTTATTTTCCACCATAATTTGCAAATAAATTAATAAAAAATCCTACAATGTGATTTTTTGGATTTTTTTCCCTCATTTTGTCTGTCATAGTTGACGTGTACCTATGATGAAAATTACAGGCCTCTCTCATCTTTTTAAGTGGGAGAACTTGCACAATTGGTGGCTGACTAAATACTTTTTTCCCCCCACTGTATTCTGACCCTTGAGATTAGAGACCCATATTCTGACCCTTGAGATTAGAGACCCATATTCTGACCCTTGAGATTAGAGACCCATATTCTGACCCTTGAGATTAGAGACCCATATTCTGACCCTTGAGATTAGAGACCCATATTCTGACCCTTGAGATTAGAGACCCAATGAGACCAAGATGTTTTAGTGTTTTATCACCTCCCAGATCTCTCAGAATGAGTGTTTGAATCAAAGAGAATCGTGTCGTAACACACACTTGCAGGAACGCGCACACAAACACACACTCACACACACACACACACACACACTCCGATATCTCACTTCTACCTTGGGATATTTTCAAAAGTAAAAGTATAAATCATTTTAAATTCCTTATATTAAGCAAAACAGATGGCATAATTTGTGTTTTTTAAATTTACGGATAGCCAGGGGCACACTCCAACACATCATTTACAAACGAAGCATGTGTGTTTAGTGAGTCCACCAGATCAGAGGCAGTAGGGATGACCAGGGACGTTCTCTTGATAAGGTGCGTGAATTGGACCATTTTCCTGCTAAGCATTGAAAATGTAACGAGTGCTTTTGGGTGTCAGGAAAAATGCATGGAGTAAAAAGTACATCATTTTCTTTAGGAATGTGGTGATGTAAAAGTAGTCTAAAATATAAATAGTAAAGTACAGATACCCCCCAAAAAAACTACTTAAGTAGTACTTTAAAGTATTTGTACTTAAGTACTTTACATCACTGTGTGTGTGTGTGTGTGTGTGTGTGTGTGTATGTGTGTGTGTGTGTGTGTCACATTTACATTCGAGTCACTCATCAACTGGTAATACCAGCTAACACCCAACCAGGTCACACCACGTCCACTGCAGTATTAGACGTTTGTCCAGGTCCCCAGGAAACAGGAGATGCCTTCAATACCGTCCACTAGGGGCAACGTGAGCGCCTATTGCCAATCAAGTAAGCTCACGGCTTGATTATGGATGGGGATAGAGAAAGGATGGCGTGTTCAATCCCAGTTCTACGCACTCATTTACATTTTTTCAGTTTGAACCCAAACCTTAAGCCTTAACCAGTCGGAATTAATGCCTAAGCTTAACTGTGAAGTTTTGATGTTTATCCCCCCCCCCCCCCCTGGACAAACGTTGAATACTGAAGTCAGACCATGAGATCTGGTTGAGCTAAACAGACCTTATTTCTGGTCCTCCAGGCCGATCCTCCACCACTCCTCTCTCCATGCTGGGGTGGAGGGGCTGGGGCTGGGTGACTGTCCTCCAGGCCGATCCTCCACCACTCCTCTCTCCATGCTGGGGTGGAGGGGCTGGGGCTGGGTGACTGATGGACGTTGGGCTGGAGGCACTATGACTGGGTGATTGGCTGTTCTGGCACCAGGAATTAAGAGATTAACAGGACGTTCGTGTGTGTGTGTGTACAGTGTGTATGTGTACAGTGTGTGTGTGTCTACAGTGTGTATAGTGTGTATAGTGTGTGTGTGTGTGTGTACAGTGTGTGTGTGTCTACAGTGTGTGTCTACAGTGTGTATGTGTACAGTGTGTATAGTGTGTGTGTGTGTGTACAGTGTGTGTGTGTGTGTGTGTCTACAGTGTGAATGTGTACAGTGTGTGTACAGTGTGTGTGTGTGTGTGTGTGTGTGTACAGTGTGTGTGTGTGTGTGTGTATGTGTATAGTGTGTGTGTGTGTACAGTGTGTGTGTGTGTGTGTGTCTACAGTGTGTATGTGTACAGTGTGTGTGTGTGTGTGTGTACAGTGTGTGTGTATGTGTACAGTGTGTGTGTGTGTATGTGTCTGTGTGGGTACAGTCTATTTATTCCATGCCATCCATCACTGACACACATCAGACACATTTTAGTCATTTTAGCAGACGCTCTTATCCAGAGCGACTTCCAGTTAGTGAGTGCATACATTTTTTCATACTGGCCCCCCCCGTGGGAAACGAACCCACAACCCTGGCGTTGCAAGCGCCATGCTCTATCAACTGAGCTACAGGGGACAGACAAGAGAATGGTGTGTGTGTGTGTGTGTGTGTGTGTGTGTGTGTGTGTGTGTGTGTGTGTGTGTGTGTGTGTGTGTGTGTGTGTGTGTGCCTGTGTGTGTGTGTGTGTGTGTGTGTGTGTGCGCATGTGTCCGTGTCTGAATGATCAGTATGAGAGATGTCCTTTCCTCCCCACTGTCGTTGAGTGTGTGAGAGAGATGTCCAGTGACTGAACAGTCTTGACAGAGGACATAATTATGACATAACTTGACATAATATAGACATTATGGACAGTATGTGGATAGAATATTTATTATATCTGTAGAATACGTGGGATAGAATATTATATGTACAGCAATAGTTGAATAGGATGGACTTGACTAGAATACAGTGCCTTCGGAAAGTATTCAGACACCTTGACCTTTTCCACATTTTGTTACGTTACAGACTTATTCTAAAATTGATTAAACTGTTTTTTCCCCTCATCAATCTACACACAATACCCCATAATGACAAAGCAAAAACAGGTTTTTCTAAACGTTTGCAAATGTATTACAAAAAAAAAAAGAGGAAATATCACATTTACATAAGTATTCAGACCCTTTACTCAGTACTTTGTTGAAGCACCTTTGGCAGCGATTACAGCCTCGAGTCTTCTTGGGTAGGGCGCTACAAGCTTGGCACACCTGTATTTGTGGAGTTTCTCCTATTCTTCTCTGCAGATCCTCTCAAGCTCTGTCAGGTTGGATGGGGAGCGTTGCTGCACAGCTATTTTCAGGTCTCTCCAGCGATTTTCGATCGGGTTCAAGTCCGGGCTCTGGCTGGGCCACTCAAGGACATTCAGAGACTTGTCCCGAAGCCACTCCTGCGTTGTCTTGGCTGTGTGCTTAGGGTCGTTGACCTGTTGGAAGGTGAACCTTCGCCCCATTCTGAGGTCCTGAGCGCTCTGGAGCAGGTTTTCATCAAGGATCTCTCTGTACTTTGCTCCATTCACCTTTCCCGCGATCCTGACTAGTCTCCTAGTCCCTGCCACTGAAAACCATCCCTACAGCATGATGCTGCCACCACCATGCTTCACCGTAGTGATGGTGCCAGGTTTCCTCCAGACGTGACGCTTGGCATTCAGGCCAAATAGTTAAATCTTGGTTTCATCAGACCAGAGAATCTTGTTTCTCATGGTCTAAGAGTTTTTTGTTTCCTTCTGGCAAACTCCAAGCGGGCTGTCATGTGCCTTTACTGAGGAGTGGCTTCCGTCTGGCCACTCTACCATAAAGGCCTGATTGATGGAGTGCTCCAGAGATGGTTGTCCTTCTGGAAGGTTCTCCCATCTCCACAGAGGAACTCTGGAGCTCTGTCAGAGTGACCATCGAGTTCTTGGTCTCCTCCCTGAGCAAGGCCCTTCTCCCCCTATTGCTCAGTTTGGCCATGCGGCCAGCTCTAGGAAGAGTCTTGGTGGTTCCAAACTTCTTCCATTTAAGAATTATGGAGGCCACTGTGTTCTTGGGGACCTTAAATGCTGCAGAAATGTTTTGGTACCCTTCCCCAGATCTGTGCCTCGACACAATCCTGTCTCGGAGCTCTACGGACAATTCCTTCGACCTCATGGCTTGGTTTTTGGTTTGACATACACTTTCAACTGTGGGACCTTATATAAACAGGTGTGTGCCTTTCCAAATCATGTCCAATCAATTGAATGTGTCACAGGTGGACTCCAATCAAGTTGTAGAAACATCTCAAGGATGATCAATGGAAAAAGGACGCACCTGAGCTCAATTTCGAGTCTCATAGCAAAGGGTCTGAATACATATGTAAATAAGGTATTTCTGTTTTTTATATTTTTTTATATTTGCATAAATGTCTAAAAACGTTGTCAATATGGGGTATTGTGTGTAGATTGCTGAGGATTAAAAAAAAAAAAGTTATCCATTTTAGAATAAGGTTGTAACTTAACAAAATGTGGAAAAAGTCAAGGGGTCTGAATACTTTCCAAAGGCACTGTACGTCCCTGTCCTGAGGACATCAGGAAGATCCTTCAAAACCGGCCACTAGGGCGTTGTGGATGGGGTGGTGGATGGGCGTAATCCCTTGACTCCTGATCCGAAGGTTACGCGTTCCATCCCAGTGGTTTTTGTTTTAACCCTATCCCAAACCTTAACCCTTAACCTTAACACTTCTTGAAATTTTACGTTTTGAGCAACTTCGAAATTGGACGTTTGGAGCAACTTAGAAATTTGAGGTTTGGAGCCACTTTGAAATTTGATGTTTGGAGCAACTTCAAAATTTGACGTTTGGAGCAACTTCTAAATGTGATGTTTGGAGCAACAGAATGATGCTGAGCAGAAGGAATCAACCCGGGGTGTCAAAAACGATGTATTCCTCCTGTATGACTCACTGGCTGCTTTTATTCTGATACTTCTGGTTTTACCAAAAGCATTTTAGCGAAAACCACTCTCAAGATCTGGAACCAGTTTAGATGTCACTTTGGATTGCAAATCTATTAATTAAGGACCCCTTAATTACTCAGAAATCACGTTTTCCATCCATCCCTAGTAGATGGAGCCTTCTCCATCTGGTTTAACCTTGGCATCAAATAATTTAATGATTTATATATCGATGGCATGTTTGCATCGTTCCAAAAAAACTCAGCTAAATTCCACATTGCGAATAGTGATTTCTTTAGATATTTACAGGTGAGCAGCTTTGTCTGTGATAAGACTTCTCAATTCCCTACTTTTTCTCTGGGCCCTTCCACGGATGCATTTTTTTTTTTACAACATCCCCAACTGTAAAAAGTATTATTTCTTTTATTGCTATGATAACATTTACTCTTCACAATCCTTCATTAGCGGCTAGGAAAAAATGTTATGGGAACTAGATCTAGGTGATGAGTTTACTTTATGGCACATGAGAATATATTGTGTATCGTTTCCACTCCTCTTCTAGGTTTTGCCAATCATGGTATAATCCCATGCAAAAATCCTCCACCGCACTCATTGGACTAAAAACTCAATCTTGATGTCGACCCTGTTTGAGACGGGTGTCGGCAAGCTCCTGCCTCGTTCTTAATGTTTAGTCATTTCCCTTCTCTTTATCTAAAGTATTACAGTATCACCTTTTGCTCCTATAGTCATAACATCATTATTTGGGGGTAATACCTGATACTCTGAAGCTGCCAAAATACACATCTGACTTTGTAGCCTTTTTTTTTTTTTTTTTTTTGTTGGCAGGAAGGTTGATTTTTTTACTTCAGTGGAAGTCGCCCTCTCCTCCTTCTCTCATTTTGTGTGGGTTAAAGATGTCTTACTCTTTTTTTTAGTAAATTGTACAAGATAAAACTTCTTCTTCTGACAAATTCTACCAGCCTTTCTTTATCTACGTAGAAAAAAAACTGCAGTTTCCCTCCACAGTAAACTGCCTGACTACTAGTTTTGTATTTAATTGATCTGCCTTTGTGAGTGTTTTTAATTATTAACTTTTAAAATAATTGTTTAATTTTTAGTTTTACTTTGTTGTTGTTTTTCGTGTTTTGTTATAAAAGTATTTACATTTGACATTTTTAGTCATTTAGCAGACGCTCTTATCCAGAGCGACTTACAGGAGCAATTAGGGTTAAGTGCCTTGCTCAAGGGCACATCGACAGATTTTTCACCTAGTCGGCTCGGGGATTAGAACCAGCGACCTTTCGGTTACTGGCACAACGCTCTTAACCACTAAGCTACCTGCCGCCCCATATTATTTAAGTATTTAATATTATTGTATGGGCATAGACATTCCGACCTATAAAATCACATGTGCAATATATTTCAATCACTGTTTACACTGTAACTGTGAAAAACATACTAATACAAATAGTAAAAAATATATATATATATATATTAAACTTCGGAATTTGACATTTGGAGCAAATTCTAAATGTTACATTTGGAGAAATGTGGATAAACGTCAGAATCTGAAGTCAAATTGGTAAAACCGTGAGACCTTGTTGGAATAGATTGCCTTTAGGGATGCAGACATGATGGGGTGGATTGTGTTTTAAGATGTATATGTTTTGGTATTAAGTAAGATATACTAAGGTATTGGGTAAGATATACTAAGGTATTGGGTAAGATATACTAAGGTATTGGGTAAGATATACTAAGGTATTGGGTAAGATATACTAAGGTATTGGGTAAGATATACTAAGGTATTGGGTAAGATATACTAAGGTATTGGGTAAGATATACTAAGGTATTGGGTAAGATATACTAAGGTATTGGGTAAGATATACTAAGGTATTGGGTAAGATATACTAAGGTATTGAGTAAGATATACTAAGGTATTGAGTAAGATATACTAAGGTATTGAGTAAGATATACTAAGGTATTGAGTAAGATATACTAAGGTATTGGGTAAGATATACTAAGGTATTGGGTAAGATATACTAAGGTATTGGGTAAGATATACTAAGGTATTGGGTAAGATATACTAAGGTATTGGGTAAGATATACTAAGGTATTGAGTAAGATATACTAAGGTATTGGGTAAGATATACTAAGGTATTGGGTAAGATATACTAAGGTATTGGGTAAGATATACTAAGGTATTGGGTAAGATATACTAAGGTATTGAGTAAGATATACTAAGGTATTGGGTAAGATATACTAAGGTATTGGGTAAGATATACTAAGGTATTGGGTAAGATATACTAAGGTATTGGGTAAGATATACTAAGGTATTGGGTAAGATATACTAAGGTATTGAGTAAGATATACTAAGGTATTGGGTAAGATATACTAAGGTATTGAGTAAGATATACTAAGGTATTGGGTAAGATATACTAAGGTATTGGGTAAGATATACTAACGTATTGGGTAAGATATACTAAGGTATTGAGTAAGATATACTAAGGTATTGGGTAAGATATACTAAGGTATTGGGTAAGATATACTAAGGTATTGGGTAAGATATACTAAGGTATTGAGTAAGATATACTAAGGTATTGAGTAAGATATACTAAGGTATTGAGTAAGATATACTAAGGTATTGAGTAAGATATACTAAGGTATTGAGTAAGATATACTAAGGTATTGGGTAAGATATACTAAGGTATTGAGTAAGATATACTAAGGTATTGAGTAAGATATACTAAGGTATTGAGTAAGATATACTAAGGTATTGGGTAAGATATACTAAGGTATTGGGTAAGATATACTAAGGTATTGAGTAAGATATACTAAGGTATTGGGTAAGATATACTAAGGTATTGAGTAAGATATACTAAGGTATTGGGTAAGATATACTAAGGTATTGGGTAAGATATACTAAGGTATTGGGTAAGATATACTAAGGTATTGGGTAAGATATACTAAGGTATTGGGTAAGATATACTAAGGTATTGAGTAAGATATACTAAGGTATTGGGTAAGATATACTAAGGTATTGAGTAAGATATACTAAGGTATTGGGTAAGATATACTAAGGTATTGGGTAAGATATACTAAGGTATTGAGTAAGATATACTAAGGTATTGGGTAAGATATACTAAGGTATTGGGTAAGATATACTAAGGTATTGAGTAAGATATACTAAGGTATTGGGTAAGATATACTAAGGTATTGGGTAAGATATACTAAGGTATTGGGTAAGATATACTAAGGTATTGAGTAAGATATACTAAGGTATTGGGTAAGATATACTAAGGTATTGAGTAAGATATACTAAGGTATTGGGTAAGATATACTAAGGTATTGGGTAAGATATACTAAGGTATTGAGTAAGATATACTAAGGTATTGGGTAAGATATACTAAGGTATTGGGTAAGATATACTAAGGTATTGAGTAAGATATACTAAGGTATTGGGTAAGATATACTAAGGTATTGGGTAAGATATACTAAGGTATTGAGTAAGATATACTAAGGTATTGGGTAAGATATACTAAGGTATTGAGTAAGATATACTAAGGTATTGGGTAAGATATACTAAGGTATTGGGTAAGATATACTAAGGTATTGAGTAAGATATACTAAGGTATTGGGTAAGATATACTAAGGTATTGAGTAAGATATACTAAGGTATTGGGTAAGATATACTAAGGTATTGGGTAAGATATACTAAGGTATTGAGTAAGATATACTAAGGTATTGGGTAAGATATACTAAGGTATTGAGTAAGATATACTAGTATTAATACTAAGGTTTGTAAGATATACTAAGGTATTGGGTAAGATATACTAAGGTATTGAGTAAGATATACTAAGGTATTGAGTAAGATATACTAAGGTATTGAGTAAGATATACTAAGGTATTGGGTAAGCTATACTAAGGTATTGAGTAAGCTATACTAAGGTATTGGGTAAGATATACTAAGGTATTGAGTAAGATATACTAAGGTATTGGGTAAGATATACTAAGGTATTGAGTAAGATATACTAAGGTATTGGGTAAGATATACTAAGGTATTGGGTAAGATATACTAAGGTATTGAGTAAGATATACTAAGGTATTGGGTAAGATATACTAAGGTATTGAGTAAGATATACTAAGGTATTGGGTAAGATATACTAAGGTATTGGGTAAGATATACTAAGGTATTGAGTAAGATATACTAAGGTATTGGGTAAGATATACTAAGGTATTGAGTAAGATATACTAAGGTATTGGGTAAGATATACTAAGGTATTGGGTAAGATATACTAAGGTATTGAGTAAGATATACTAAGGTATTGGGTAAGATATACTAAGGTATTGAGTAAGATATACTAAGGTATTGGGTAAGATATACTAAGGTATTGGGTAAGATATACTAAGGTATTGAGTAAGATATACTAAGGTATTGAGTAAGATATACTAAGGTATTGAGTAAGATATACTAAGGTATTGGGTAAGCTATACTAAGGTATTGAGTAAGCTATACTAAGGTATTGGGTAAGATATACTAAGGTATTGAGTAAGATATACTAAGGTATTGGGTAAGATATACTAAGGTATTGGGTAAGATATACTAAGGTATTGAGTAAGATATACTAAGGTATTGGGTAAGATATACTAAGGTATTGAGTAAGATATACTAAGGTATTGGGTAAGATATACTAAGGTATTGAGTAAGATATACTAAGGTATTGAGTAAGATATACTAAGGTATTGAGTAAGATATACTAAGGTATTGGGTAAGCTATACTAAGGTATTGGGTAAGCTATACTAAGGTATTGAGTAAGCTATACTAAGGTATTGGGTAAGCTATACTAAGGTATTGAGTAAGCTATACTAAGGTATTGGGTAAGCTATACTAAGGTATTGAGTAAGCTATACTAAGGTATTGAGTAAGCTATACTCAAGCTATAGTGAAGTGTATTATAGGTGAAGGGTTTAATTCAGGCGTAGTGTTTGAATGAGTGATTGAGTTTCACCTTTAAAACATTGTTCCGTCTCTTGCGGACATGGTGTGTATTGTGTCTTTTAAGCTGTTTGCGTTTTGCTATTGAGTAAGCTTTACTCAAGATATACTGAAGAGGTTTATAGGTGAGCAGGTCTATAGTTCAGTCTATATAGGTGAGCAGGTCTATGGTTCAGTCTATAGGTGAGCAGGTCTATAGTTCAGTCTATAGGTGAGCAGGTCTATGGTTCGGTCTTTATAGGTGAGCAGGTCTATAGTTCAGTCTATAGGTGAGCAGGTCTATGGTTCAGTCTATAGGTGAGCAGGTCTATAGTTCAGTCTATAGGTGAGCAGGTCTATAGTTCAGTCTATAGGTGAGCAGGTCTATAGTTCAGTCTATAGGTGAGCAGGTCTATAGTTCAGTCTATAGGTGAGCAGGTCTATAGTTCAGTCTATAGGTGAGCAGGTCTATAGTTCAGTCTATAGGTGAGCAGGTCTATAGTTCAGTCTATAGGTGAGCAGGTCTATGGTTCGGTCTTTATAGGTGAGCAGGTCTATAGTTCAGTCTATATAGGTGAGCAGGTCTATAGTTCAGTCTATATAGGTGAGCAGGTCTATGGTTCGGTCTTTATAGGTGAGCAGGTCTATAGTCCAGTCTTTATAGGTGAGCAGGTCTATGGTTCAGTCTAGGAAATTGATATTATAGGGAAGATGTGTGTTCTTGTCTCCAATGTGAAAAATGTCAACCTGATTTAGTTCACTTAACAAATTCTCCTTTGGGGACATGGGGTGTATAGTGTTTTGGGGACATGGGGTGTGTAGTGTTTTGGGGACGTATGGTGTTTTGGGGACTATGGTGTTTTGAGCTCTTACTTAAGCTATAGTATAGGTCTGATTAACTGTGTTATAGAGGGAAGGACTAGGACATTGTAGCTTAGATTTGTGTTCTTGTCTATCTAGTGTGTGTGTGAACAGTATCTGCTATTTACATTTTTAGTCATTTAGCAGACGCTCTTATCCAGAGCGACTTACAGTTAGTGAGTGCATACATTATTTAATTTTTTCATACTGGACCCCCGTGGGAACTGAACCCACGCGTTGCAAACGCCATGCTCTACCAACTGAGCTACATCCCTGCCGGCCATTCCCTCCCCTACCCTGGACGACGCTGGGCCAATTGTGCGCCGCCCCATGGGTCTCCCGGTCGCGGCCGGCTACAACAGAGCCTGGATTCGAACCAGGAACTCTAGTGGCACGATGCAGTGCCTTAGACCACTGCGCCACTCGAGAGGCCATGTGCTATGTTTGTGTATCAACCCAGTAATTGTATAACATCCATATCAGCTAGTGGGACTGACAGTCTTATCTTGGTAGGCCTAAAATTGTCAAAGACTCCAGTCACCCAGGTCATAGACGGTTCTCTCTGTTACCGCACGGCAAGCGGTACCGGAGCGCCAAGTCTAGGTCCAAAAGGCTTCTTAACAGCTTCTACCCCCAAGCCATGAGACTGCTGAACAGCTAATCATGGCTACCCGGACTATTTACATTGACACCCCCCTCCCCATTTGTTTTTACACTGCTGCTACTCGCTGTTTATTATCTATGCATAGTCACTTTACCTCTACCTACATGTACATATTACCTCGACTAACCTGTACACCCGCACAGTGACTCAGTACCGGTACCCCTTGTATATAGCCTCGTTATTGTTATTTTATTGTGTTACTTTTTATTATTATTTTCTTTAGTTTATTTGGTAAATATTTTCTTAATCAACAATGCAGTTCAAGGAATAGAGTTAAGTGCTTGTAAGTAAGCATTTCACGGTAAGGTCAACACCTGTTGTATTCGGCGCACGTGACAAATAAAGTTTGATTTGATTTGATTTTAATTGGATAAAGTAGGCCTGCAAAATGGAGGAATATGATTTAGAAAGACTGATATAAACATATGACACACTAATATGTTATAATATATACCCCAACAGAGTTGAATAGAGTGATTTAAATGAAGTAGCCTAAGTTGTAGTCTAGGTTTTCGATCTCACTCACTTGAACTTCCATCGACCCCCTGGCAATAGACACTGGCCTCTCCGTCTGCGTCAAGCCACCTGCATTGACTGTTGTGTCCGCTAGGCGGCAGTGTAGGGCCGTGGGTAATACTCATCTACTTCATCACTGACACGGAGACACGGATGGTCAGAGATGACATAGCAGAGTGAGAGAAGCAGAGATGACATAGCAGAGAGGCAGAGCAGAAAGAGAGATTCCTGGTCTTAGAAAAATATCATAAAAAGAAAAAGGCCCAGAAATCCTCTCGCTACATTCAGTGTAAACACAGTTTTGATTGGCTAGGAGAGTAGAACAATGAGAGGACGGAGAGAGAAAGAGAGGGGGGAGATAGAGTAACAAGGAGAGAGAGAGGGGGGGGACAGACCCTGGTTGTCTAGAGCGTTTCTTTTTAGCGCAGACAGACAGACGTTGGAATGAATGGGATGGTTGCAGTAGGTGTGTGTGTGTGTGTGTCTGTGTAAACTGTACAACTATACTAAGGTTACACAAAACGGTTAATTTTGTATTCAACTAATGTTGTCTGTATGTAAATATTACATGTGATATGAGTCTATTATCGTGAATATAGCCAGGAGACTGCTAAGCACGTCCTCTCTCAACAACTCTCTATGCTTCGTCTGATTTACTGTGTGTGTCTGTGTGTCTGCGCGTGCGTGCGTTTCTCTCTCTCTGTGTGTGTGTGTGTGCGTGTGTGTGCAGCTCCAGAGCTCGGGAAGGCAGCAATATGTGGGTCAACATTGAGGCGCTGCGTCAGAACCGCGCAGTGGTGCTCGGTTCCTGTCTCATCTCAGGGCTCGAGCTAGGACCGAGCCGTTACCTATTCACGGAATAATAACGGTCATCATAAGGCGAACGTAATTGAAACCATGTCTCCTTTACTCCTGCTTTACGTGTGTGTGTGTGTTGAGCGTATGGTTTATTATAGGCTATTGGTTCAAATATAAGAGATGGCACTTGACATTGTGAGGGGGAGAGAGGAGAACTTACCTTCTCCCCTATACATATGAGCGCATGATTAAACCGATGCCTATAAATTAATGAATTAATCAACAATTGAATGAACGAACGTAGGCTACATCTTGACATACTTGCTGTTTATAAGCTTTCTGTGTCATTTGAAGAGTCTATCCTCACGTGGAGCGAGTTGGCCTTCAGTTCCATGAAATGAAACAGTCCCGTTACGCACGCCCCCATCGGTTGTCTTTGGATCATTACCGCCTTCGGGAACCGGGTGGGTGAAACGGAGAACATCACTGAGTGGGAATATTGGAAAGAAAAGTATTGGAATTTCTAGAAATCCTGTCGGAGTTTCGCCACGCGCTGTGTTCCAAATCAGACAACACGTGGTGTCTGTCCTCCCGCACCACTGACGCTTTGGGGCAGCTCAGGTGTCTCTTTATAATAAATAAATAAATACATATAAGTATAGCTACATAAATGAATCAATAAAAACATAATCATATGCCCATTCACACAGGTATAGGCGCATATGTCAGATTCAATATAAGTCTATGGATCCAACACGCATTTGCCAGAGCAGGTGAGAGGCAGCGGGAACCGAGTAAAATAGACCTGAACAAAACTGTAACCCCATTTCCTCTCCCCCCTCCCCCCATCTCTCTCTCTCTCTCTCTCTCTCTGGCGGGCCGCCAGGTCCCGCACGCTCCAACCCCTCGTCTCCTTCACTTTCCACCCCGCCTCGGAGAGAGAGAGAGAGAGAGAGCGAGAGAGAGAAAGATTGGTGGGGTGGAGTTTGGGGTGTGTAGCCTGGTGTGTGTGGTGGGGTTAGAAGGATGGGGGTGGGAGCCGGGAAGGGGGGAAGTCTCTAGCTTGCCTAGCCGTCTCGTAGTGCCGTGGGGTGGTGTTGGGGGGGTTGGGGGGAGCCGCTCTCTCGGTCCAACCCTAGCTGCCTGCCGGCGCGCAGCCTGCCTGTTACTATATAAACACATACTGAGAGAGGCTGCCTGCGCTACTCACTACACACACTCAGAGAAACCTGTATGTGAAAGAGAGAGTTAGAGAGGGGGAGAGAGAGTGACACGACAGAGAGTGTGTGTGAGTGAGAGAACGAACGCTACTAGTGGAAAAGAGGTAAAGAGAGACAGGGGAGACGACTAACGGTAGCCCAAAGCAACATCAGAAGACTCCTTGACGGTCGCTCTCTGGCTCCATCGGGCTCCCGCGCGCTCTGCTGCAAGAACTAACCGCAAAACGGATTATTCTTTTTTTTAAACATTTTTATTTCCCTTTTTCTTTTTCTCTTCATCTGCCTCTTGAACAATACTTTATTTTACAGGCTTGAGAAAGATTTAAGAAGGTATAATAAGCTCTTTTTTTTTGCGGAATAGAGAGAGAGGGAGAGGGGTATTCTGGGAAGTTTTTCTCTACTTTCCATTTCTTGAAACTTTTTTAAAAGAAAAGCCCCGGTTTATTTTCAGAATACTTTCCGAGGCTCGCTCAGTGTTTCCACGTGTGCTCTGAGAGCAGAACAAATACTTGTCAAACGGACCTTGTTATCCCTTGTTTTCGTATTTTCTTATTTAGGCCAATTGACCTACAAATCAAACCAAAATGAGATTTCAAACGTTAATTCGTCAGTTTCCACTCTCGTTGAATGCTTTCCTTCATTAAAGTCATTTGAAGGTGACGTTTTTTGAAAAGTTCATTAGGACTTTGTAACATATATTTTTTTTACACACTGATTGATAGCCTTGGAACTGCGAGAGGGGGAGATAGTGGAGCGCATCACCTGTCGAGTTACGCATAGGGCCTGTTCACTCCACTCACACTGAATTTGCTCTATTTCAACAACAAAAATCTAGCATTCTTATAGTTATATTTCATAACCAATCAAGTCATTTTTTTATGCATAACCATCGATAGATTGATTGATCATTCTCAGAGCATTTCCAATTCCATCCTTATAACCCAACTCCCCCAAAAAAAAAAACGCACGGTGGTGAGATCAGTGATTTCCACCACCCCTCCACCACCACCACCACCATCATCCAGACACCGACCCTTCCTCGCCATGCTATTCGATAACTTTGACCTGGTTTCGGCCTTGGCCACCCTAGCGGCCTGCGTGGTGTCCATGGCCCTCCTCCTTGTGGTATCCCAGCAGCTCTGGCAGCTTCGCTGGACGTCGACGCGGGACAAGAGCTGCAAGCTGCCGATGCCTAAAGGCTCCATGGGGTTCCCCATCATAGGAGAAACCTGCCACTGGCTCTTCCAGGTAAGACCGTGAAGAATATGTCTCTCTGTCTTTCTGTCTGTGACGGTTTTGTGGGTCTGTGGATGATTGTGGGTCTCTTTTTACGCACGTGTCTCTGTCTGTCAGTGGGACTTTCTAGCCATGTCTGCTTGTGTGGGTCTCTGTCTTTCTAGCCCATGGTGTCTATCTCTCTCTGCATAGCTCTGTCCATCTACTGTTGGAGAACTGTTGGATGACAATACCTGTTGCACATCCAGTTAGTCATTTCCATTTTTTGAAATGTAATGTAATATTTAATTTAATGTGTATCCTATAGTCACTACATGGCCATGTGCGTAAAAAATGATTTTTGTTGTTGTTGTCGCTATTTGTCCTTATATAAGATTGAGTTCATGGTTAGGAGGTAACGGTTAGGTTTAGGCTAGGCGTTAAGGTGAGAGTTGGTCTCTCTCTGTCTCCCCACCGTCTCTGTGTTTCCCAAGCCCGGTTTCCTCCTCTTCTCTCCGGTCTCTGTGCCTCCCTAGCCCGGCTCCCTCTCCACTTCCATTAGCCGAGCTGTACGCAGCTGTCAACTCCCTGTATCAGATTCAGAACTGTCTTAGCTTGCCTCGCGGAACCTCCCCTCTCCTAGCTGTCCCCGAGAAGCTTCATAACTCTAGCGGATGTTTTCACTAAAGGTCTAGAAATAGCATTCTATAAGTGTCAAGTTACTGAAACTTGAAAATGCGTTTTTTTTCTTTTTCTTTTCTATTGTGGATGTGTATACGGTCGTGCGTAATAGTTGTGTGAATGAAATATTTGGCAAACTATCCACGGATTATTTATTTTGGCCACTCTAGTGTAGGCTAGATATCATCTCATAACCCATAAGCGTGAAAAACGTGGCTTTTCATTCAAGTGTTCAAACTCCTAAACACAACTTCATTAAACTTTCATGGACCCCATCGACACAGTCAGTAGCTTCTTAATAGCTCCCATCAGCGTGATGTGAAAGAGAGCGATAAAAAAAAGGTTGTGAGGGAGTGGATTTTGATGTAAAAGTTGAACGTGTCGTTGGCTGCCGTCCACGTTTTAAAAAGTGATAGATTCATAGAACCACCCCGCTAGGCTGCACGTGAGTCCCGCTACTAAGTAACACTTGTCAGCGCGCTGATGTGTCCCAGGAGCTTACACACAGAGAGAGAGAGAGAGCAAGGCGGCACGTTGTGTGGGGCTTGAACTCTACGTGCTCCGCTCCCTGCGTGCGCTTTCGTTTATACACGGTGCGACGCGTTCCCGGAATGCGCCGGGGACGAGCCACGGCCAAGTTTATAGAGCGGGAGAGAAAACATTAACCTCTCTCTGTCTCGCTCGCTTGGACAACTGACTTGTCAGTTAGGCTAAAACGCAGGTTACGTTGAAAGAAACCTGGAAAACCAGGCAATACAATGTCACGTTTCTTTGGGTAGGTAGAGTTTTCAGCTGTGCGCAACGTTAATAACCGCTATTAGTCACAGATCTCCCCAAAATCCAGTGCCGAGAGGTCAAAAACGCAAAACTGGAACAGTGTGTATGTTCTCTCCCCCTTATGCCATTATATAATATTTCCAAGTAAAAAGCTTTGAAATGTGTCTAAATGCACTGAGATGCTTGTTGCGGGCTTGCACACTTGTCAGGCAGAGAGAGAGAGAGAGAAAGATAGTATGAGAATATGGAGAAGGAGAGAGGGCAATATGCCCGTGTGACGTGCGCATCTCTACTTTCTAGTCAGTCAGAAGCAGTTTCAGCTTGACTACACAGTAAAGTCCAGGAATGGCTTTTTCCTCTCTAACAGTTTGGCAGCTGTGTGTTTCTGTGTGTGTGTGTGTCTGAGAGTGTGTATGTACCGTGAGTGTGTGTGTGTGTGTGTTAGTGTGTATGTACCGTGTGTGAGTGTATATGATTGATATATTTAAAAGCGATCTCTTCAGAAGAGAAACCGTGAGCCTCCCGCCAAACTCCCTTCACTTCTCATTTACCTCGAGGGAAACGTCCTGACGGTTAGTTCTACCGCTCTGCCAGGGAGACGGGTGTGTGTGTGTGTGTGTGTGCTACCGTGCAAGCTCCCGGTAAATCGATCCTCTTCCTCTCTCCCTCTCTCTGCCACGGCCTGGATACTCTGGTTCATTCTATCTCTCAAAAACTCACCCTCCACCATATGGACACACACACACACACACACACACACACGCACACACCACACACACCACACACACACGCACACACACTCGCTGCAACTAGCTCTCACAGTCTCGCGTCAGAATTAGCCCTTCATCCATGTTTCTCAAACAACACATTTCAAAGTTGTTCCAAATGTCAAATTTCAAGGTGTTTAAAGTTAAGTTTAGGCATTAACTCCGAATGGTTAAGATAAAGGGTTAAGGGTTTGGGATAGGCTTAAAACAATAATCTCAAAACAACTTTCTATCGCTGGATTCAAACTTGCAACCTTTGGAATCAGAGGCAGGCGCTTATCCCCATCCACAATGCTCTAGCAAAACCGAAACCTACTTGAAGGTAACATAGCTCACGGTTGCCCCTAGTGGCCGGTTTCCACGTCATCTCCTTATGTCCTCAGACATGGATGGATGTTGAATTCTGACTTGTATCACGGGTGTCCTGGCTGAGAGAGTGAGCTGTGTGTCTGTGTGTTTCTGAATGATCTCATACCTTCAGGTGCATATCATTAATGTCATTGCTCTGTTCTTCTTGTCACTGTCAGTCTGTTCTTTCTTTCTTTCTTTCTTTCTTTCTTTCTTTCTTTCTTTCTTCTTTCTCTCTCTCTCTCTCTCTCTCTCTCTCTCTCTCTCTCTCTCTCTCTCTCTCTCTCTCTCTCTCTCTCTCTCTCTCTCTCTCTCTCTCTCTCTCTCTCTCTCTCTCTCTCTCTCTCTCTCTCTCTCTCTCTCTCTCTCTCTCTCTCTCTCTCTCTCTCTCTCTCTCTCTCTCTCTCTCTCTCTCTCTCTCTCTCTCTCACACACAAACACACACTTTAAATACTTTATTTGAATCCACCGATCAATTTTACAAAAAAAGGATCCAAACATTTAAAAGGTCTCTGTATTCATGGCACTCAAGGGTACAGAAAGTACCTCCTTCTCCTAACAGCTAGGCTGCCCACGACAGCTGAAACAGAGCAGCACCTAGCCAATTTCTTTGCCCTAGTTTTTTGTCAGGCCCGCAATCTGGAGGCCACGCCCTGCAAGCCTGTGTACGTGGCCGAGACTGCCAAATATCAGAGCCACCAGCTTGCACCTACACAAGGCTGTCCAAGCCACGAGGGGCTGGTACTTAAGCAGCCTCAGGCCAGTCCAGTTTCCCCTGCAGCCTCAGGCCAGTCCAGTTTCCCCTGCAGCCTCAGGCCAGTCCAGTTTCCCCTGCAGCCTCAGGCCAGTCCAGTTTCCCCTGCAGCCCCAGGCCAGTCCAGTTTCCCCCTGCAGCCTCAGGCCAGTCCAGTTTCCCCCTGCAGCCTCAGGCCAGTCCAGTTTCTCCCTGCAGACTCAGGCCAGTCCAGTTTCCCCCTGCAGACTCAGGCCAGAACAGTGTTGCAGCAGCTGCATCCGTCTGATACCAAGGAGTGTTGTCCTGGAGGTAGGATGAGATGTTCCATCATGGATGACAGAAGCCTCCACAACAACACCGCAATCTGCCACAACTGCATCAGAGGCAGTCACTGGCGCAGTTTGCATATCAGTCCGTGTCCACCTGATCTCCACTCCAGTCCGGTTGCACGGGTCGTTGAGGTCCGGCCAGTCTGACCAGACTCCAAAGCCCGCAGCACAAGTGTCAAATTTTCCATTGGCCTTCCTCCTGAAGTTCAGGAAGTTATCCTCAGTGTCCCTGGCCAGTGGAACCTTCCTCCTGAAGCCCAGGAAGTTATCCTCAGTGTCCCTGGCCAGTGGAACCTTCCTCCTGAAGTTCAGGAAGTTATCCTCAGTGTCCCTGGCCAGTGGAACCTTCCTCCTGAAGCCCAGGAAGTTGTCCTCAGTGTCCCTGGCCAGTGGAACCTTCCTCCTGAAGCCCAGGAAGTTGTCCTCAGTGTCCCTGGCCAGTGGAACCTTCCTCCTGAAGCCCAGGAAGTTGTCCTCAGTGTCCGTGGCCAGTGGAACCTTCCTCCTGAAGCCCAGGAAGTTGTCCTCAGTGTCCCTGGCCAGTGAAACCTTCCTCCTAAAGTTCAGGAAGTTGTCCTCAGTGTCCCTGGCCAGTGGAACCTTCCTCCTGGGGGCGACGCACAATTGGCCCAGCGTCGTCCAGGGTAGGGGAGGGAATGGCCGGCAGGGATGTAGCTCAGTTGGTAGAGCATGGCGTTTGCAACGCCAGGGTTGTGGGGTTCGATTCCCACGGGGGGCCAGTATGAAAAATATAAAAAATAATGTATGCACTCACTAACTGTAAGTCGCTCTGGATAAGAGCGTCTGCTAAATGACTAAAATGTAAGAAGTAGAAGTCTCTCCATGTAGATGGAACATTGTCTTTTTGTGGTATTCTGAGGATAAGAGCACCAGTCCATGAATCAGGTACCTGTCCATTAATCAGACAGGCATTGAAGATATGCATGAGGGCATGGGAGGACTGGGGCCTGGTGACCTTTAAACTGTCGTAGGTGACACCATCTGATGGGCACGGGAGGACTGGGGCCTGGTGACCTTTAAACTGTCGTAGGTGACACCATCAGATGGGCATGGGAGGACTGGGGCCTGGTGACCTTTAAACTGTCGTAGGTGACACCATCAGATGGGCATGGGAGGACTGGGGCCTGGTGACCTTTAAACTGTCGTAGGTGACACCATCTGATCCATTTGCCTTTTTGTTTGGTAGGGAAGTTAAAACATTATCTGGGAAATAGTCTGGTTGGACAGTTTCACACCAAGGGGGCGTGGTTAGCCGTACACTATCACTTTAGATTTAGGAGGTTTTATTTATTTTATTTTTAGGGGGTGGATCAGCTTCCAACCCCACCACACCTTCCCTGGATCAGCTTCCAACCCCACCACGCCTTCCCTAGATCAGCTTCCAACCCCACCACGCCTTCCCTAGATCAGCTTCCAACCCCACCACGCCTTCCCTAAATCAGCTTCCAACCCCACCACGCCTTCCCTAAATCAGCTTCCAACCCCCCACGCCTTCCCTAAATCAGCTTCCAACCCCACCACGCCTTCCCTAGATCAGCTTCCAACCCCACCACGCCTTCCCTGGATCAGCTTCCAACCCCACCACGCCTTCCCTAGATCAGCTTCCAACCCCACCACGCCTTCCCTAGATCAGCTTCCAACCCCACCACGCCTTCCCTAGATCAGCTTCCAACCCCACCACGCCTTCCCTAGATCAGCTTCCAACCCCACCACGCCTTCCCTAAATCAGCTTCCAACCCCACCACGCCTTCCCTAGATCAGCTTCCAACCCCACCACGCCTTCCCTAAATCAGCTTCCAACCCCACCACGCCTTCCCTAGATCAGCTTCCAACCCCACCACGCCTTCCCTAGATCAGCTTCCAACCCCACCACGCCTTCCCTAGATCAGCTTCCAACCCCCACGCCTTCCCTAGATCAGCTTCCAACCCCACCACGCCTTCCCTAGATCAGCTTCCAACCCCACCACGCCTTCCCTAGATCAGCTTCCAACCCCACCACGCCTTCCCTAGATCAGCTTCCAACCCCACCACGCCTTCCCTAGATCAGCTTCCAACCCCACCACGCCTTCCCTAGATCAGCTTCCAACCCCACCACGCCTTCCCTAGATCAGCTTCCAACCCCACCACGCCTTCCCTAGATCAGCTTCCAACCCCACCACGCCTTCCCTAGATCAGCTTCCAACCCCACCACGCCTTCCCTGGATCAGCTTCCAACCCCACCACGCCTTCCCTAGATTTGCTTCCAACCCCACCACGCCTTCCCTAGATCAGCTTCCAACCCCACCACGCCTTCCCTAGATCAGCTTCCAACCCCACCACGCCTTCCCTAGATCAGCTTCCAACCCCACCACGCCTTCCCTAGATCAGCTTCCAACCCCACCACGCCTTCCCTAGATCAGCTTCCAACCCCACCACGCCTTCCTAGATCAGCTTCCAACCCCACCACGCCTTCCCTAGATCAGCTTCCAACCCCACCACGCCTTCCCTAAATCAGCTTCCAACCCCACCACGCCTTCCCTGGATCAGCTTCCAACCCCACCACGCCTTCCCTAGATCAGCTTCCAACCCCACCACGCCTTCCCTAGATCAGCTTCCAACCCCACCACGCCTTCCCTAGATCAGCTTCCAACCCCACCACGCCTTCCCTAGATCAGCTTCCAACCCCACCACGCCTTCCCTAAATCAGCTTCCAACCCCACCACGCCTTCCCTAAATCAGCTTCCAACCCCACCACGCCTTCCCTAGATCAGCTTCCAACCCCACCACGCCTTCCCTAAATCAGCTTCCAACCCCACCACGCCTTCCCTAGATCAGCTTCCAACCCCACCACGCCTTCCCTAGATCAGCTTCCAACCCCACCACGCCTTCCCTAGATCAGCTTCCAACCCCACCACGCCTTCCCTAGATCAGCTTCCAACCCCACCACGCCTTCCCTAGATCAGCTTCCAACCCACCACGCCTTCCCTAAATCAGCTTCCAACCCCACCACGCCTTCCCTAGATCAGCTTCCAACCCCACCACGCCTTCCCTAAATCAGCTTCCAACCCCACCACGCCTTCCCTAAATCAGCTTCCAACCCCACCACGCCTTCCCTAAATCAGCTTCCAACCCCACCACGCCTTCCCTAGATCAGCTTCCAACCCCACCACGCCTTCCTGGATCAGCTTCCAACCCCACCACGCCTTCCCTGGATCAGCTTCCAACCCCACCACGCCTTCCCTAGATCAGCTTCCAACCCCACCACGCCTTCCCTAGATCAGCTTCCAACCCCACCACGCCTTCCCTAGATCAGCTTCCAACCCCACCACGCCTTCCCTAGATCAGCTTCCAACCCCACCACGCCTTCCCTAGATCAGCTTCCAACCCCACCACGCCTTCCCTAGATCAGCTTCCAACCCCACCACGCCTTCCCTAGATCAGCTTCCAACCCCACCACGCCTTCCCTAGATCAGCTTCCAACCCCACCACGCCTTCCCTAGATCAGCTTTAGTATTGCAGATAGATTGTAACTTCCATCAATGTAATTGTCTGCATCACTTCCAATCCCCCATGTGTTTTTTCTCTCACAAATATATATATATACACATACATATACA
>NW_025533827.1:137500-185000 GCF_020615455.1 Coregonus clupeaformis | reverse complement strand
TAGGAGGTGAAAGAGGGCAGGCGCAGTGTGTGTGTTTGTGTGTGTTTCAGTGTGTGTATGTGTGTGAGCTCTTTAGCTCCATGCTACGCCCCTCTCCCATAATCCTCTCTGCCAGGGGCCTCAGAGGCCAAACACAGTGATGGAGGGATTAGAGAGGAATCGAGGAGGAGTACGGGACAGGTGTGTGTGTAGTGTGTGTGTGTGTGTGTGTGTGTGTGTGTGTGTGTGTGTGTGTGTAGTGTGTGTGTGTAGTGTGTGTGTGTGTGTGTGTGTAGTGTGTGTGTGTGTGTGTGTAGTGTGTGTGTGTGTAGTGTGTGTGTGTGTGTGTGTGTGTGTGTGTGTGTGTAGTGAGTGTGTGTGTGTGTGTGTGTGTGTGTAGTGTGTGTGTGTGTGTGTGTAGTGTGTGTGTGTGTAGTGTGTGTGTGTGTGTGTGTGTGTGTGTGTGTGTAGTGAGTGTGTGTGTATGTACAGTTGAAGTCACAAGTTTACATACACTTAGGTTGGAGTCATTAAAACTTGTTTTTCAACCACTCCATACATTTCTTGTTAACAAACTATAGTTTTAGCAAGTCGGTTAGGACATCTACTTTGTGCATGACACAAGTCATTTTTCCAACAATTGTTTACAGACAGATTATTTCACTTATAATTCACTGTATCACAATTCCAGTGGGTCAGACGTTAACATACACTAAGTTGACTGTGCCTTTAAACAGCTTGGAAAATTCAGGAAAATTATGTCATGGCTTTAGAAGCTTCTGATAGGCTAATTGACATCACTTGAGTCAATTGGAGGTGTAGCTGTGGATATATTTCAAGGCCTACCTTCAAACTCAGTGCCTCTTTGCTTGACATCATGGGAAAATCAAAAGAAATCAGCCAAGACCACAGAAAATTAATTGTAGACCTCTGGTTCATCCTTGTGAGCAATTTACAAATCCCTGAAGGTACCAAGTTCATCTGTACAAACAATAGTACGCAAGTATAAACACCATGGGACCACGCAGCCATCATACCGCTCAGGAAGGAGACACGTTCTGTCTCCTAGAGATGAACGTACTTTGGTGCGAAAAGTGCTAATCAATCCCAGAACAACAGCAAAGGAGCTTGTGAACATGCTGGAGGAAACAGGTACAAAAGTATCTATATCCACAGTAAAACGAGTCCTATATCGACATAACCTGAAAGGCCGCTCAGCAAGGAAGAAGCCACTGCTCCAAAACCGCCATAAAGAAGCCAGACTACGGTTTGCAACTGCACATGGGGACAAAGACCGTACTTTTTGGAGAAATGCCTCTGGTCTGATGAAACAAATTGAACAGTTTGGCCATAATGACCATCGTTATGTTTGGAGGAAAAAGGGGTGCTTGCAAGCCGAAGAACACCATCTCAACCGTGAAGCACGGGGGTGGCAGCATCATGCTGTGGGGGTGCTTTGCTGCAGGAGGGACTGGTGCACTTCACAAAATAGATCATGAGGAAGGAAAATTATGTGGATATATTGAAGCAACATCTCAAGACATCAGTCAGGAAGTTAAAGCTTGGTCGCAAATGGGTCTTCCAAATGGACAATGACCCCAAGCATACTTCCAAAGTTGTGGCAGAATAGCTTAAGGACAACAAAGTCAAGGTATTGGAGTGGCCATCACAAAGCCCTGACCTCAATCCTATAGAAAATGTTTGGGCAGAACTGAAAAAGTGTGTGCGAGCAAGGAGGCCTACAAACCTGACTCAGTTACACCAGCTCTGTCAGGAGGAATGGGCCAAAATTCACCCAACTTATTGTGGGAAGCTTGTGGAAGGCTACCCGAAACGTTTCACCCAAGTTAAAGAATTTAAAGGCAATGCTAACAAATACTAATTGAGTGTATGTAAACTTCTGACCCACTGGGAATGTGATGAAATAAATAAAAGCTGAAATATATCATTCTCTCTACTATTATTCTGACATTTCACATTCTTAAAATAAAGTGGTGATCCTAACTGACCTAAGACAGGGAATTTGTACTAGGATTAAATGTCAGGAATTGTGAAAAACTGAGTTTAAATGTATTTGGCTAAGGTGTATGTAAACCTCCGACTTCAACTGTATATACTGTATGTATTACCATGCTTTGGGCAATAGAGGTGCAATGTTGAGAGCATGGGTTAATCCAAAGTTCATTGGCGACGGATGTTTGGCTTGAAATGAAACTTTCTCACACAGTTTACATCAGTTTTCTTTGATCTTTGGATCCCTCTTACAGTCCTTTTCTGCCTTTATATTCTGCCTCCCTTCACAAACATTACATCATATCCCTCTGATCCTTAGGTCTGTTTAAGACTGGATCCTTAGGCCTGCAGCCGTTCAGATGTGTGTGTGTGTGTTAGTGAGATCACCTTTCATCACTCATCCCTGACCCCTGACCCCTGATCAGGATCAGGTCATGAACCTGAACGGTCCAATGGAGCTTTTGGGGACAGAGACCCTCTTGCCACTGCTTGAACTTTGAGGTTTTCTTGAGTTTGATTCTTGGTCTTTCAATGGTCTTTGAGTGAGTGTGTGCAACTCTTACCGGTGTATTCTTAGTCCTTATAGTCAGAGGAAGAGATGGACAAAACCATAGATCAATGTTTCCTAACAGCCCCCCTTTCCCCCATTCAGGGTTCGGTATTCCACGCATCGCGGAGGCAAAAGTACGGTAACGTCTTTAAGACCCACCTGCTGGGACGCCCCCTGATCCGGGTCACCGGTGCGGAGAACGTCCGGAAGGTTCTAATGGGAGAGCATACGTTGGTCAGCGTGGACTGGCCTCAGAGCACCTCAACCCTACTAGGACCCAACTCACTGGCTAACTCCATAGGAGATATACACCGTAAGAGGAGAAAGGTAAAAATTGCACACACACACACACACACACACACACACACACACACACACACACACACACACACACACACACACACACACACACACACACATATATAATGACCTGCTCTCTGACACACAAGGAGCCTCATTCAAGCACACACACACATATATATATATATATACATACAGTACCAGTCAACATTTTGGACACACCTACTCATTCAAGGGTTTTTCTTTATTTTATTTTATTCCATATGTGTTATTTCATAGTTTTGATGTCTTCACTATTATTCCACAATGTAGAAAGTAGTAAAAATAAAGAAAAACCCTGGAATGAGTAGATGTGTCCAAACCTTTAACTGGTACTGTATGTATATATATATATATATATATATATATATATATATGTGCTTGAATGAGGCTCCTTGTGTGTCAGAGAGCAGGTCATTATAGGGGCCTGTGTACAGGGGACCTCCAGAGCCAGGGGAGCATGGCCCAGATTACACCCCATTGACCCCTCACCCTCCCTGGGTACAGCGGAGGTAACATGAGCCCCTTCCCTGGAGGAACCAAGAGATACACACAGACCCACTCTGTCTCTAGATAGGACAATGACTGGGGAGAGGGCGGGGTGGGCAGGGTGTGTGTGTGTGTGTGTGTGTGTGCCCAGGGGATGTGAGGATAATGAGGAGAGAGTAAAAGTGTAATTTCCTGTAATGGGCCTGGCACTAGAGAGAGAGAGAGAGAGAGAGAGACAGAGAGAGAGAGAGAGAGAGAGAGGACAGATAGGTAATCAGGAGAGAGAGAGACGGTGAGGCTGGAGAGGTATTCTCTCTCTCCTTTCACTCTTTCTCTCGTTCTTTTCTCTGGTAGATAAGAGGTTGGATAGGTGGAAGCCATTCCGTTCTCACGGTTTACCCAAAGAGACTGTCCCACTCTCAGATACACACACACACACACACACACACACACACACACACACACACACACACACACACACACACACACACACACACACACACACACACAGAGAGAGAGATAAGCTACAGTGGTTGCTCTGGTTGTCCTACCCATCTTGTGTGTGAGTGGCTGCAGATTCTTTCGTTGCCAGCAGAGGGAAACATAATTGACCTAGCACTCACCATGCTGAGAGGTGGAGGATGAAGGATAAAGACGGTGGTGGTTAAAAAGAGAGAGACGTTGAGAAAGAGAAAGATTTCTAAAAACAGAAGGGAGAGAGAGAGGTAGAGACATGAAAGAGGAGGGAAGAGGTGGGAGTGTAGACTGTATGGAGGGAGAGATGGAAAATATTATAGACTAAGATAGAGAGAGAGAGAGAGAGAGAGAGAGAGAGAGAGAGAGAGAGAGAGAGAGAGAGAGAGAGAGAGAGAGAGAGAGAGAGAGAGAGAGAGAGAGAGAGAGAGAGAGAGAGAGAGAGAGAGAGAGAGAGAGAGAGAGAGAGAGAGAGAGAGAGAGAGAGAGAGAGAGAGAGAGAGAGAGAGAGAGAGAGAGAGAGAGAGAGAGAGAGAGAATCATTAATAATGGAGTCATGTCTGTTGAACCAGGAGCACTGAGCAGTTTCATGTAATTCAGTACATATGGAAATGATTACAGGGTGCTTTATAGAGATTTGCACTACAACTTTCTAGGATGGAGGGATGGAGAGTGGAGTGGTACAGAGAGACGAGGGCACAGTTCTCATTTATACAAGAAAGTTGCACACATTGAGTTATAGACAGGGCTATACATTACAAGCAATAAAAAAAAACTATTCCATTCTCATACCATTCTATTTTCTAATGTTGCTCTTATATACTGATCTTGGGTCAGTTTTGTGTTTCAGCCTCAGTAGTTAAGGTTAGGAGCACGGTCTGGTAAGCTGATCCTAGTATCACTCTCTAGTAATTAATGTTAGGAGGTAGAGAAACAGACTAACTAGTATTAATGTTAGGAGGTAGAGAAACAGACTAACTAGTATTAATGTTAGGAGGTAGAGAAACACACTAACTAGTATTAATGTTAGGAGGTAGAGATACACACTAACTAGTATTAATGTTAGGAGTTAGGAGGTAGAGATACACACTAACTAGTATTAATGTTAGGAGGTAGAGATACACACTAACTAGTATTAATGTTAGGAGGTAGAGATACACACTAACTAGTATTAATGTTAGGAGGTAGAGATACACACTAACTAGTATTAATGTTAGGAGGTAGAGAAACACACTAACTAGGATTAATGTTAGGAGTTAGGAGGTAGAGATACACACTAACTAGTATTAATGTTAGGAGTTAGAGAAACAGACTAACTAGTATTAATGTTAGGAGGTAGAGAAACAGACTAACTAGTATTAATGTTAGGAGGTAGAGAAACACACTAACTAGGATTAATGTTAGGAGGTAGAGAAACAGACTAACTAGTATTAATGTTAGGAGGTAGAGAAACAGACTAACTAGTATTAATGTTAGGAGGTAGAGAAATATTTTTCTTAGATACTGATCTCAGGGTCAGTTTTGTGTTTCACCTCAAGTAGTTCTAACCTCTTAACACCGTCTGTGATCTCTCACCCACTCCCTCCCTCCCTCCCTCCCTCCCTCCCTCCCTCCCTCCCTCCCTCCCTCCCTCCCTCGCTCCCTCCCTCCCTCTTTCCCTCGTTCTTAGCCACGACTACAACACAAGCTCTGAAGACTATTGTTCATTCATACAGAGATGGAGGGAGGGAGAAATAGAGGGAGGGAATGAGGGAAGGAAAGAGAGAAATAAGGGGTGGAGTGATGGGGGAAGAAGAGGTGGAGGTAGGGGATGGAGGAGAGAGAGAGAGAGAGAGGGAGGGGGAGGGGGAGGGGAGAGGAGGGAGATGAAGAATGTAATGGAAGGAGAAGATGAGTGAGTAACAGATTGGAAGCAGCATGAAGGAAGAGGAGGAGAGGGGGAAGAATAGTGAGAGAGAGTGGCAGGGAGAGAGAGACATGAGAGAGAGTGGCAGGGAGAGAGAGACATTACATTTACATTTACATTTTAGTCATTTAGCAGACGCTCTTATCCAGAGCGACTTACAGTTAGTGAATACATTTATTTATTATTTTTTATTTTATTTTTTACTGGCCCCCCGTGGGAATCGAACCCACAACCCTGGCGTTGCAAACGCCATGCTCTATCAACTGAGCTACATCCCTGCCGGCCATTCCCTCCCCTACCCTGGACGACGCTGGTCCAATTGTGCGCCGCCCATGAGTCTCCCGGTCGCGGCCGGCTGCGACAGAGCCTGGATTCGAACCAGGATCTCTAGTGGCACAGTTAGCACTGCGAAGCAGTGCCTTAGACCACTGCGCCACTCAGGAGAGAGAGAGAGAGAGATGTACAGGGAGATAGAGACAAAGACATGAGAGAGAGTGGCAGGGAGAGAGAGAGACATGAGAGAGAGTGGCAGGGAGAGAGAGAGACATGAGAGAGAGTGGCAGGGAGAGAGAGAGAGAGAGAGAGTGGCAGGGAGAGAGAGAGAGAGAGAGAGAGTGGCAGGGAGAGAGAGAGAGAGAGAGAGAGACAGAGGAGGAGAACGGGGAGAGGGGTAGCAATAGAAAGCGAAAGAGACAGAAATAAATGGAGGAAGTATTCGTAAGTCAGTAGTACCCTCTTAATCTATCTGTCTTTACTAGTATAGAAAAGCCCTGTCTGAGCCAGAGGTTACTAGTATGGAAAAGCCCTATTTGAGACAGAGGTTACTAGTATGGAAAAGCCCTATTTGAGCCAGAGGTTACTAGTATGGAAAAGCCCTATCTGAGACAGAGGTATGCCAGCTGTCGTACTCTGGGATGTGGCAGTAAGTGTTGGGGATGCCAGCTTCCGTACTCTGGGATGTGGCAGTAAGTGTTGGGGATGCCAGCTGCCGTACTCTGGGATGTGGCAGTAAGTGTTGGGGATGCCAGCTTCCGTACTCTGGGATGTGGCAATAAGTGTTGGGGATGCCAGCTGCCGTACTCTGGGATGTGGCAGTAAGTGTTGGGGATGCCAGCTGCTGTACTCTGGGATGTGGCAGTAAGTGTTGGGGATGCCAGCTGCCGTACTCTGGGATGTGGCAGTAAGTGTTGGGGATGCCAGCTGTCGTACTCTAGGATGTGGCAGTAAGTGTTGGGAATGCCAGCTGTCGTACTCTGGGATGTGGCAGTAAGTGTTGGGGATGCCATCTGCCGTACTCTGGGATGTGGCAGTAAGTGTTGGGGATGCCAGCTGTCGTACTCTGGGATGTGGCAGTAAGTGTTGGGGATGCCAGCTGTCGTACTCTGGGATGTGGCAGTAAGTGTTGGGGATGCCAGCTGTCGTACTCTGGGTTGTGGCAGTAAGTGTTGGGGATGCCAGCTGTCGTACTCTGGGATGTGGCAGTAAGTGTTGGGGATGCCAGCTGTCGTACTCTGGGATGTGGCAGTAAGTGTTGGGGATGCCAGCTGTCGTACTCTGGGATGTGGCAGTAAGGGTTGGGGATGCCAGCTGTCATACTCTGGGATGTGGCAGTAAGGGTTGGGGATGCCAGCTACCGTACTCTGGGATGTGGCAGTAAGAGTTGGGGATGCCAGCTGTCGTACTCTGGGATGTGGCAGTAAGTGTCGGGGATGACAGCTGCCGTACTCTGGGATGTGGCAGTAAGAGTTGGGGATGCCAGCTGTCGTACTCTGGGATGTGGCAGTAAGTGTCGGGGATGCCAGCTGCCGTACTCTGGGATGTGGCAGTAAGTGTTGGGGATGCCAGCTACCGTACTCTGGGATGTGGCAGTAAGAGTTGGGGATGCCAGCTGTCGTACTCTGGGATGTGGCAGTAAGTGTCGGGGATGCCAGCTGCCGTACTCTGGGATGTGGCAGTAAGTGTTGGGGATGCCAGCTGTCGTACTCTGGGATGTGGCAGTAAGTGTTGGGGATGCCAGCTGCCGTACTCTGGGATGTGGCAGTAAGTGTCGGGGATGCCAGCTGCCGTACTCTGGGATGTGGCAGTAAGTGTTGGGGATGCCAGCTGCCGTACTCTGGGATGTGGCAGTAAGTGTTGGGGATGCCAGCTGCCGTACTCTGGGATGTGGCAGTAAGTGTCGGGGATGCCAGCTGCCGTACTCTGGGATGTGGCAGTAAGTGTTGGGGATGCCAGCTGTCGTACTCTGGGATGTGGCAGTAAGTGTCGGGGATGCCAGCTGCCGTACTCTGGGATGTGGCAGTAAGTGTTGGGGATGCCAGCTGTCGTACTCTGGGTTGTGGCAGTAAGTGTTGGGGATGCCAGCTGTCGTACTCTGGGATGTGGCAGTAAGTGTTGGGGATGCCAGCTGCCGTACTCTGGGATGTGGCAGTAAGAGTTGGGGATGCCAGCTGTCGTACTCTGGGATGTGGCAGTAAGTGTCGGGGATGCCAGCTGCCGTACTCTGGGATGTGGCAGTAAGTGTTGGGGATGCCAGCTACCGTACTCTTAGATGTGGCAGTAAGAGTTGGGGATGCCAGCTGTCGTACTCTGGGATGTGGCAGTAAGTGTCGGGGATGCCAGCTGCCGTACTCTGGGATGTGGCAGTAAGTGTTGGGGATGCCAGCTGTCGTACTCTGGGATGTGGCAGTAAGTGTCGGGGATGCCAGCTGCCGTACTCTGGGATGTGGCAGTAAGTGTTGGGGATGCCAGCTGCCGTACTCTGGGATGTGGCAGTAAGTGTTGGGGATGCCAGCTGCCGTACTCTGGGATGTGGCAGTAAGTGTTGGGGATGCCAGCTGTCGTACTCTGGGATGTGGCAGTAAGTGTTGGGGATGCCAGCTGTCGTACTCTGGGATGTGGCAGTAAGTGTCGGGGATGCCAGCTGCCGTACTCTGGGATGTGGCAGTAAGTGTTGGGGATGCCAGCTGCCGTACTCTGGGATGTGGCAGTAAGTGTTGGGATGCCAGCTGCCGTACTCTGGGATGTGGCAGTAAGTGTTGGGGATGCCAGCTGTCGTACTCTGGGATGTGGCAGTAAGTGTTGGGGATGCCAGCTGCCGTACTCTGGGATGTGGCAGTAAGTGTTGGGGATGCCATCTGCCGTACTCTGGCATGTGGCAGTAAGTGTTGGGGATGCCAGCTGCCGTACTCTGGGATGCGGCAGTAAGTGTTGGGGACACAGGCCGTATGAAGTGCTATTGTTAGTTGCAGGGCTGGAGGAGGACTGGAGGGGTTTTAAAACGGGAACAGGGATGTTTCTTCACCAAACAAACCTCTCGCGACTCTAAAGCACATTAGGCATGCATCCCTAATAGCACCCTGTTCCCTATATAGTGCACTACTTTACTAGGGTCTTATGAGTCTCCCTATGGGCCCTGGTCAAAAGTAGTGCACTAAATAGAGAATAGGGTGTCATTAGGGACTCGCATGAGAAATGTACTGGGGTTGCCAGGAAAATCCAACCTTACATTTACTCTGCGCACACACACACACACACACACACACACACACACACACACACACACACACACACACACACACACACACACACACACACAGCTACTGCTGACTGCTAGGGAAAGTAGAGTGACTAGAATGTGTTACTGCTGAGACAGAGAGAGACACAGACACAGAGACAGACAGAGAGAGAGACAGCCACAGAGACAGACAGAGAGAGAGAGAGAGACAGAGAGATACACAGAGACAGAGAGAGAGACACAGACACAGAGACAGAGACAGTGTGGTGGTAGTACGTTAACATAACATTGACATATTAAGTCTCTGTCTGACATATTGAGAGATTTTTTATGTCAAAGGACTTTAAACTAAATCATAGAATGGAGTAGAAAACCCTTAAGCTGTGCAGATCAATAATATTATCATGACATTCTCTATAGTGAACCAAGAGCAGAGAGGCATCGAATGATGAGCCAGGGGATTGTGGGATTTGTAAGGTTGGTGTCGAATGTGAAAACTACGTCTGAAGGAGTAGAAAAGTCACTCTGGGATGTTTTCTCTGGATACAGTGTTGAGAATAGTTACACTATGCAGGTGACGTGTGGTCAGGTCAAGGTGAGGAAGAGGTCTGTGGTTGTGGTCAGGTCAAGGTGAGGAAGAGGTCTGTGGTTGTGGTCAGGTCAAGGTGAGGAAGAGGTCTGTGGTTGTGGTCAGGTCAAAGTGAGGAAGAGGTCTGTGGTTGTGGTCAGGTCAAAGTGAGGAAGAGGTCTGTGGTTGTGGTTTGAGGTCAAAGTGAGGAAGAGGTCTGTGGTTGTGGTTTGAGGTCAAAGTGAGGAAGAGGTCTGTGGTTGTGGTCAGGTCAAAGTGAGGAAGAGGTCTGTAGTTGTGGTTTGAGGTCAAAGTGAGGAAGAGGTCTGTGGTTGTGGTCAGGTCAAAGTGAGGAAGAGGTCTGTGGTTGTGGTCAGGTCAAAGTGAGGAAGAGGTCTGTGGTTGAGGTCAGGTCAAAGTGAGGAAGAGGTCTGTGGTTGTGGTGAAGAAATGGTTCTAACCCTTACTCCTCTCTTTCCCCTCTCTCTCTCCTCTCCCTCCCTCTCCCCCTCTCTCTCTCCCCCTTTCCCTCCCTCCCTCCCTCCCTCCCTCTCCCCCTCTCCCCAATCCTCCAGGTATTTTCCAAGGTGTTCAGTCATGAGGCGTTAGCGTCCTACCTCCCTAAGATCCAGCAGGTGATCCAGGAGTCACTGAGGGTGTGGAGCTCCAACCCAGAACCCATCAACGTCTACAGGTGAGTTCTAATTTTAATTATAATACCCGGTCCAGCTAGAAGAGCCCCACAGAGCAAGCAGAGCAGAAGCAGCAGCACAGTGGCTAGGAGAAACTCCCTGGAAGGAAGAAACCTAGAGAGGAACCCTGCTCAGAGGGTGGGCTGCTTGTTGCTTGCTTGTTACTTTCCTGGACTCTCGCTTCCGCTTCTGCTACGTAGGGTTGCTATGTCTGGTTATTAACCCTCTCTCTCTCTCCCCCTCTCTCTCTCTCTCCCCCCCACCTCTCTCTCTCATCTCTCTCCCCCTCTCTCTCTCCCCCCCCAATCTCTCTCTCTCTCTCTCTCTCTCTCTCTCTCTCTCTCCCCCAGGGAATCCCAGAGGCTGTCGTTCCACATGGCAGTGAGGGTGCTGTTGGGGTTCAGGGTAGCAGACGAGGAGATGAGACACCTGTTCACCACCTTCCAGGAGTTTATAGACAACATCTTCAGCTTACCCATAGACCTGCCTTTCAGTGGATACAGGAAGGTGAGAGTGAGGATGTACACAAAAAGCACTTTAATAGACAAATACACATATGCATGGATTTAATCTTATCAACAAGAGGTTGAAGTAAATGAACTAAAATGTGACTTGAAGCTGATCTGATGTTGTACTGTGTAATTCAATATATTCCATTCTTGTTTGTCACAAACGTCACTCACCACACGTCTCTGTGGGTTTTATTTCTGTAGGGTATCCGTGCCAGGGACACACTCCAGAAGGGGATAGAAAAAGCCATCAGGGAGAAACCCCTCTCTTCCCAGGGGAAGGATTATAGAGACGCACTTGATATCCTGCTGGAGAGCGCAAAAGAGAACGGCACGGAACTCACCATGCAGGAACTCAAGGTAAGAAACTTTCTCTCCAAGGAACTTTTCTCTCTCTCTCTCTCTCTCTCTCTCTCTCTCTCTCTCTCTCTCTCTCTCTCTGTCTCTCTCTGTCTCTCTCGTCTCTCTCTCTCTCTCTCTCTCTCTCTCTCTCTCTCTCTCTCTCTCTCTCTCTCTCTCTCTCTCTCTCTCTCTCTCTCTCTCTCTCTCTCTCTCTCTCTCTCTCTCTCTCTCTCTCTCTCTCTCTCTCTCTCTCTCTCTCTCTCTCTGTCTCTGTCTCTGTCTCTGTCTCTGTCTCTGTCTCTGTCTCTCTCTGTCTCTGTCTCTGTCTCTGTCTCTCTCTCTCTCTCTCTCTCTCTCTCTCTCTCTCTTCTCTCTCACTCTCCCTTCCTCTCTCCCTCTCCAAGTCTCCTTTAAGGTTTGTAAGTTTCGAGACTAAGGCCAAAAATATGTAAAATGCTTAACAGTGGCTGAAAGTCACAATGGCTGCGTCCCAAAGGACACCCTATTCCCTTGATAGTGCACTACCTTAGACCAGGGCCCATATAGCTCTACATAGAGGATAGGGTGCCGTTTGAGCCTTATACTCACTCAGCCCTACACCCCTTCCCTGGTCTCTGAACTGGGGCGCCCAGTTTTAGGAGGCACAGACTCCTGGTTACGTGACACACACACACACACACACACACACACACACACACACACACACACACACACACACACACACACACACACACACACACACACACACACACACACACACACCCCTATCTGCCCCTGTCTGGCCCATGACACACACACACACACACACACACACACACACACAGGGTTGACACAGACATGTTTTGACACAAATGACAGCAGATGAGGGGTTTCAGTGTATGTTGTCCTACAGTGTTGTTCCAGACCCAGAAAATAGCCATTTCCCAGGGAGAGGGCAAGAAATGTAGATGTCTGTGTGTATGTGTGTGTGTGTCTGTGTGTCTGTGTGTATGTGTGTGTGTGTCATGGGGTGTTCTCGGGCCCCACAACCAGAGCTAAAACAGGGGCAAGGCCCCCAGACAGGGGTGGAGACCATGGCTGTCAGTATCAGATCACAGCACTGACTGTAAAAAAAAACAGCCCCTGAACTGCACTAACCTAAAACCCACCCAACAACCCCAACCTACTGTAAATATTTGCCATAGATATGATGGCTGATTCCTGGTTTGTCTCACTTGTAATACTGCCTTTTACATTTACATTTTAGTCATTTAGCAGACGCTCTTATCCAGAGCGACTTACAGTTTTGTGAATACATATTTTTTTATACTGCCCCCCCATGGGAATCGAACCCACAACCCTGGCATTGCAAACGCCATGCTCTATCAACTGAGCTACATCCCTGCCGGCCATTCCCTCCCCTACCCTGGACGACGCTGGGCCAATTGTGCGCCGCCCATGAGTCTCCCGGTCGCGGCCGGCTGCGACAGAGCCTGGATTCGAACCAGGATCTCTAGTGGCACAGTTAGCACTGCGATGCAGTGCCTTTTCCTTTAAGCATCTCCATTACTCTTTTTACATTGGTTTAAAGTTGGATATCTTACTAATATCAGAGATCAATCTATTTTAGAAGTGGTATAGTTTCTATGGAGCAGTTTTAATATTATTATTTAATATGAGTTACCCTACAGATGACCTCATCTCTCTTCCTCATCTTCTCTCTCTCCATCTGCAGGAGGCAACCATTGAGCTGATCTTCGCTGCGTTTGCCACCACCGCCAGCGCCTCCACCTCTCTCATCATGCAGCTCCTACGCCACCCTGCCGTCTTAGAGAAGTTACGAGAGGAGCTCCGTGCCAGGGGGATCCTCCATAACGGCTGTCTGTGTGAGGGGGAACTGGGCCTGGATACCATCGTTGGTCTGAAGTATCTGGACTGTGTGATCAAGGAGGTGCTGAGGCTCTTCACGCCCGTGTCTGGGGGGTATAGGACGGCCCTGCAGACCTTTGAACTAGATGTGAGTGTTGGTGTAATGTATTTTTATTGTTTCATCTGTTGATATCTCTCTCTCTCTCTCTCTCTCTCTCTCTCTCTCTCTCTCTCTCTCTCTCGCTCTCTCGCTCTCTCGCTCTCTCGCTCTCTCGCTCTCTCTCGCTCTCTCTCTCTCTGTGAACTCTGTAGTTATTACTTGCTAATCCATCTCTACAATATGTCTCTCCCCCCAAGCCCTCACCCTTGCTCAACCCCTCTCAACCTCCTTAACCCTGCACACACATTTATACATTCTCTCTCTCCCTCCCTCTCTCTCTCTCTCTCTCTCTCTCTCTTTCTCTCTCTCGCTTCCCTATCATGAGCCTTGCTCTCTCTCACTCCTCCCATCTTGTCTTTTCTTGTCTTGTCTTGTCTTTTGTCTTTGTAAATGACTCTTTCCACATTTCTCTCTCTCTCTCTCGCCGTCCCCAGGGGGTCCAGATCCCGAAGGGTTGGAGTGTGATGTACAGCATCAGAGACACCCACGACACCTCCTCCGTCTTCAAGGACGTGGACGCCTTCGACCCCGACCGCTTCTCCCAGGAACGCAGCGAGGACAAGGAGGGACGCTTCCACTACCTTCCGTTCGGCGGCGGCATCCGCTCCTGCCTCGGGAAACAGCTCGCCACTCTCTTCCTCCGTATACTGGCCATCGAGCTGGCCAGCACCAGCCGGTTTGAGCTGGCGACCCGGAATTTTCCCAGAGTGGTGACGGTGCCGGTGGTTCATCCGGTAGACGGGTTGAAGGTGAAGTTCTACGGTCTGGATTCTAACCAGAACGAGATTCCGTCCGATCTCCTAGCCGACATCAAGACGGAAGAGCTGCTGGGAGCCGCGGTGTAGATCGTAGATTTCGATTGGACAAAGCAAGGGGAAGGAGGAAGGGAGGGATGGATAGAGGGAGGAGAAATGAGAGAGAGGATGGATGGATGGAGGATAGGGCAGAAAGAAATGGTTTCCTTTTTTTGGTTCTGCTGATGTCTTGGAATGTTGGAGATCTCCTTTGAACTCTGAAATGGAACATTCTGAATTCCGATTCCTTCTCTTTGTCGTTTAATTGTTAGTCGCCTGAACTTTCTGAGAGAGAAAGAAGGACAGAAGCTGCCAAAAAAGTTTATAATCTCTATTCCGTTTGTTTTCCAAGAAATATACAAAACTACGTATAAAATGAAAAGTAATGTAATATAATGAATGAATTAAAAACAGAAAGATGTAATGTTAAAATAATTTATGCACAATTAGGAAACAGATTCGTAGAGGAGTGTATTTGGATAGAGGGATGGATGGAGGTATGAAAGACAGAAAGAAAGGAAGCAAGGAAAGGAAGCAAGGAAACAGGGTAGAATGATTTAAGAAGGGAAAGGATAAAAGTGAATTAAAATCCAGAGCTAGAGAGAGAGAAGGGCAGAGGTGGGTTCATACATACTCTATATATCAGGGTGCTGCAACTCCAGTCCAGGCCAGCTAAAGAGTTTTCCAGGCTTTTCTTCCAGCCCTACTCTAACACACCTGTCTCAAACAGTCAAGCTATCAACCTATCAACTATCACGATTAGTTAAATGATGCGTTTTACCCGGTAAATGGACTATAGTTCTCCAGGACGGAGTTAGAACAGAGACCTATTAAAAGGACTTCAGGGAGAACTTGAAAGAGAGATTCAAAAGCTGGAAAGGACATTGGATTGTTTGCTAATAGCTCAGGTGTGGAAGGGGATCTTTCATTGGACGTACTTTCATATCTTTATTTTTGACTCAACCTGCACATAAGAGACTATCAGTTGTTATCAATCACCTTCCTTCCCTTTCCCCTTCAAACCCTCAAACCTGTGCTACATCACTATGATGTCATATGAAGATGCGTGTGTGCTACATCACTATGATGTCATATGAAGATGCTCGTGTGCTACATCACTATGATATCATCTGAAGATGTGTTCGTGTGTGTCCGTCAGTTTGCCTGATGTCTGCCTCTCTGGATGGCTGAACGTATTATGGACATAAAGGGGAAAATGTTTCTAAAGCTATCAGAATGGTCTAAGCTGGAGGAAGAATGGTAGAGAGAGAGAGAGAGAGAGGAAGAGAATGAGAGATAAAGAAAGAGAGAGGAAGAGAGGGAGAGAGAAAGAGAGAGAGGAAGAGAGGGAGAGATAAAGAGAGAGAGGAAGAGAGGGAGAGATAAAGAGAGAGAGAGGGAGAGATAAAGAGAGAGAGGGAGAGATAAAGAGAGAGAGGAAGAGAGGGAGAGATAAAGAGAAAGAGGGAGAGATAAAGAGAGGGAGGAAGAGAGGGAGAGATAAAGAGAGAGAGGGAGAGAGGGAGAGATAAAGAGAGAGAGGGAGAGAGGGAGAGATAAAGAGAGAGAGGGAGAGAGGGAGAGAGGGAGAGATAGAGGGAGAGAGGGAGAGATAAAGAGAGAGAGGGAGAGATAAAGAGAGAGAGGGTGAGAGGGAGAGATAAAGAGAGAGAGGCAGAGAGGGAGAGATAAAGAGAGAGAGGGAGAGATAAAGAGAGAGAGGGAGAGATAAAGAGAGAGAGGGTGAGAGGGAGAGATAAAGAGAGAGGCAGAGAGGGAGAGATAAAGAGAGAGGCAGAGAGGGAGAGATAAAGAGAGAGAGGGAGAGAGGGAGAGATAAAGAGAGAGAGGGAGAGATAAAGAGAGAGAGGGAGAGATAAAGAGAGAGAGGGTGAGAGGGAGAGATAAAGAGAGAGAGGCAGAGAGAGAGAGATAAAGAGAGAGAGAGAGAGGGAGAGAGGGAGAGAGGGAGAGAGGGAGAGAGGGAGAGAGGGAGAGAGAGAGAGAGAGAGAGAGAGAGAGAGAGAGAGAGAGAGAGAGAGAGAGAGAGAGAGAGAGAGAGAGAGAGAAAGGAGGAGAGGAGACCTATATACTTGCTGTTCGAGAGTTGCTTTGTTTTTGTTTTGTGGTTCTGTTGGAGCAGAGTGTCGTTGAACTCTGTGGGATGCTAAGGATGACATTTTGACTAGCTCCTCCTCTTTATCAACACAAAAATGCAAAAAAAATGTTTTAAAAAAAATCTAAACTTTATTAGCTAATGAGATTTAACAACGTGAGACGATTGCACAATCAGAATCAGTTTCTTGAACTTATTACTAACCCCAACACCAGGAAATGTCCATCATGGAGACGGAAATAAAACACTTCCAAAACAAAACTACTTCCTTTATAACTCGTCAAAAGAACACTTAGAACTTTATGAACATTCCGTAAGTCACGAACATTCTCGAACTCACAAACAATTTTTGGAATTCGCAAACATTCCGGAAACATTCTGGAACATTCCCGAAACAACATCCCGGAATCCTTGGACAGTTGGGAATTTTATGAGGAGGGAGCTAGGACCTGGGGAATGTTGGGAAAAGCTTCTATAAATTCTGTTCTTCTACAGGTATATAACGTCTATTATGTTATAGATGTGTATATTCTGTGACCAACAACACCACTGATTGTCTACAGTGAGCTGCTTCTGTGTTTCTAGCTGAGAGTTATAGAACTGCTATCATATATAGATTGCAAGTGAGATTCCTCGACATTTCTCGTTTTAATTTTAATTTTTACAATTGTATTTAGCAAATATTTGTATTTTGTGATAAGCAAAGAGGAATGGGCAGTTTTGTTTATTATGATTCTTCTGTTTAGTAAGTAAGCCATGGGGTAACGCCTATTCAATCTAATATCCTATTACTATTATTATTATTATTATTATTATTATTATTGACTATTAATATTTGTCATTGTAATAAAATATTCTTATTTTAAGTCGCTATTTTTATTATATTTCCAGAGTTTTAGTATAAATTACAAAAGTCTGTTTGTTGGTAAATATCTTTATATTTAGTGTGATATGAATTATTTCAGTTATATTGTAAAACAGCATTGAATATGTTCATATTGTTTATTGTAATAATTATTATTATTTTGGGTTTTTATTATAATTATCATTATTATTACTATTAAGAAGACAAGCACTTGCGAGGTATGTTCATTATTGAAGTGTCACATGACTACATTCGTTCTTTTCTCTGCTGCATCCCATTTGGCACCCTATTCCCTATATAGCCCTATGGACCCTGGTCAAAAGTAGTGAACTAACTAGGGAATAGGGTGTCATTTGGGACGTAGCCTCTGTTGGTTATCGCTGTCTGCCTGTCTGTCTGTCTGTCTGCCTGTCTGTCTGTCTGTCTGTCTGTCTGTCTGTCTGTCTGTCTGTCTGTCTGTCTGTCTGTCTGTCTGTCTGTCTGTCTGTACATAATGTGTATTTCATTTTACAGATCCCAACAATTCACTTAGTTTAAATATGAATGTTTTTTCAACTGTGATTCTTAAATGTACTCCTGTAATAAAATATGTGAAAATTAAGACTAATGATTATTTCCATTATCCGATCTCAACTGAGCAATCAATCAATAGTTTTCTATCAATTATGTAGGTGTCCAAATACCTGAGGGACACATCAACAATCAACCAAACAAGTCTGGGGTTTCTCTGTTCTGTGGTTTCCATGGTTTTATGATTCCGGTGTCCTTGTGGTTCCAATGCTCCACTTTCACAAGGTTCTTCTCAGGGCTGGCTCAAGGCATAAGCGACATAAGCGGTAGTGAAAATTGTTAGGAACTCAATCGGCGTCTCAACTTACCGTTGAGAGTTAGAATAGTAGAATACACAAGGTGCATGTTCAAAAATGGGTTGTGCATCAGCAGTTTTCCTCTTGTTATGTCAGTCAATTAGCCATACTAGCTAAAACATGTTTTGATTGGTGAGTCTAGCCAGCTATCTAAACATGGCGAAATCGGTAGAATTGCAGTAAATTACCTGTAAAATTGAAAGAAAAATATATATCTGAGCCATATGGCAAAATGAGTAGAATTGCATGAAATTTGTTTGGAACCCCAAACAAATCTCTTAGGGCCCCCAAATGGCTTAGAGCAAGCCCTGGTTCTTCCTATCATCATGAAAGACCCCCTCCATGTTGACCACAGACGGAGAGATGCAGGATGGGAAGTACAGTGAGGGAAAAAAGTATTTGATCCCCTGCTGATTTTGTACGTTTGCCCACTGACAAAGAAATGATCAGTCTATAATTTTAATGGTAGGTTTATTTAAACAGAGATCAGAATAACAACAAAAAAATCCAGAAATACGCATGTCAAAAATGTTATAAATTAAGTATTTGACCCCCTCTCAATCAGAAAGATTTCTGGCTTCCAGGTGTCTTTTATACAGGTAACGAGCTGAGATTAGGAGCACACTCTTAAAGGGAGTGCTCCTAATCTCAGTTTGTCACCTGTATAAAAGACACCTGTCCACAGAAGCAATCAATCAATCAGATTCCAAACTCTCCACCATGGCCAAGACTAAAGAGCTCTCCAAGGATGTCAGGGACAAGATTGTAGACCTACACAAGGCTGGAATGGGCTACAAGACCATCGCCAAGCAGCTTGGTGAGAAGGTGACAACAGTTGGTGCGATTATTCGCAAATGGAAGAAACACAAAAGAACTGTCAATCTCCCTCGGCCTGGGGCTCCATGCAAGATCTCACCTCGTGTAGTTGCAATGATCATGAGAACGGTGAGGAATCAGCCCAGAACTACACGGGAGGATCTTGTCAATGATCTCAAGGCAGCTGGGACCATAGTCACCAAGAAAACAATTGGTAACACACTACGCCGTGAAGGACTGAAATCCCGCTGCGCCCGCAAGGTCCCCCTGCTCAAGAAAGCACATATACAGGCCCGTCTGAAGTTTGCCAATGAACATCTGAATGATTCAGAGAAGAACTGGGTGAAAAATCAAGGTCTTTGGCATCAACTCAACTCGCCGTGTTTGGAGGAGGAGGAATGCTGCCTATGACCCCAAGAACACCATCCCCACCGTCAAACATGGAGGTGGAAACATTATGCTTTGGGGGTGTTTTTCTGCTGAGGGGACAGGACAACTTCACCGCATCAAAGGGACGACGGACGGGGCCATGTACCGTCAAATCTTGGGTGAGAACCTCCTTCCCTCAGCCAGGGCATTGAAAATGGGTCGTGGATGGGTTTTCCAGCATGACAATGATCCAAAACACACGGCCAAGGCAACAAAGGAGTGGCTGAAGAAGAAGCATATTAAGGTCCTGGAGTGGCCTAGCCAGTCTCCAGACCTTAATCCCATAGAAAATCTGTGGAGGGAGGTGAAGGTTTGAGTTGCCAAACGTCAGCCTCGAAACCTTAATGACTTGGAGAAGATCTGCAAAGAGGAGTGGGACAAAATCTCTCCTGAGATGTGTGCAAACCTGGTGGCCAACTACAAGAAACGTCTGACCACTGTGATTGCCAACAAGGGTTTTGCCACCAAGTACTAAGTCATGTTTTGCAGAGGGGTCAAATACTTATTTCCCTCATTAAAATGCAAATCAATTTATAAAATTTTTGACATGTGTTTTTCTGGATTTTTTTGTTGTTATTCTGTCTCTCACTGTTCAAATAAACCTACCATTCAAATGATAGACTGATCATGTCTTTGTCAGTGGGCAAACGTACAAAATCAGCAGGGGATCAAATACTTTATGCCCTCACTGTATGTGTGTGTGTGTGCACGTTTAGATGTGTTTATAGTTGAGTAACTACAATATGTTACTCTACCATTGCCTCATAACCACAAACTAATCTTTTGATGAACAGTACAGTATCAATCATGGAACACAACCACAGAGTTCTCAAGACAGGCCTATTGAAGAACACAGAACAGGACATCAATCATGGAACACAAGTCTTCTCTTTGTTTGGGGTTCATGGATTCATGACCAGAACAAACATTATTTTATTTTTTTTACGTGGAACCATATGGGACTATACTTGATGTTGCTCAAAACATCATTCTTAATTTGAACACATTGAAATACCACTTTTTTTTATATAGCTTTGCATATTACTCATTCCTCAGTTTCAGATTTGTATACACATTTCGAAGTTGCTCCAAACATCACATTTCGAAGTGTTTTTTGACACTCTGGGTTGACAGCTCCCGCTCCGCATTGTTCAGTTTCTCCAAACATCACATTTCGAAGATATGGGTTTAGGTTTGGGATAGGTTTAAAACATTAAGTTTAGTCACTCATTCTGCAAGGTTAAGGTAAGGGTTAAGGTTTGGGATAGGTTTAAAACATTACGGTTAGTCACTCATTCTGAATGGTTAAGGTAAGGGTTTAGGTTTGGGATAGGATGGAACACACAATCTTCAGATCTGGAGTCGTGGGATTACGCCCCCCCATCCGCCACCCCGGTCTACACCGCCCTAGCAAAAACCCAAGCCTACTTGATGGTAGTAGCGCTAACCGTTGCCCCCCTAGTGACCAGTTTTGAAGGCATTTCCCCAATTTTTTAAGGACATGGATAGACGTCCAATTTCGAAGTCAATCTTGAGCGATCTGCCTACAGAAGAAATATTGAGACAATAAAAACCACTAGAGAAGTTTCTGGTAAAATTTCATGTGCTCGTTGCGTCCTTGTCCTTGTAGAAATGTCTCCCACAGGAACAGGAAACCGTCAGGTGTAGAAATAGAGACAGTGGCAGGAAGACTTTAAGGGAACAGGAAGTGATGTCAACTCCCGACCTCCTCAGACATGGATGGACGGCTAATACTAACTTGTGTATGTGTGTGTGTGTGTTTGTGTGTGTGTGTGTATGTGTGTGTGTGTGTGTGTGTGTGTGTGTGTGTGTGTGTGTGTGTCTGTGTGTGTGTGTATGTGTGTGTCTGTGTGTGTGTGTGTGTGTGTGTCTGTGTCTGTGTGTGTGTGTGTGTGTGTGTCTGTGTGTGTGTGTATGTGTGTGTCTGTGTGTGTGTGTGTCTGTGTGTGTGTGTGTGTGTGTGTGTGTCATCGCGTCCGAACAGAAGCATTAGGGAATATTCCGGACAGCAAATGCATGTATGAACTCATCCTCACCTTTCAACTATCACAACAACAACAACAACAACAACAACAACCACAACAACAACTAGAAAGCTATGCACCTACATGATATAAAATATACAGAAAACAGAAATAATGAGAAAGAAAGAAGAAGAAGAGAGAGAGAGAGAGAGAGAGAGAGAGAGAGAGAGAGAGAGAGAGAGAGAGAGAGAGAGAGAGAGAGTCCTCCTGCCACAACCTGAGGGACAGCCAGTGAAAAGTGTAATGTAATAATATTTCCTGTTTTGTTTTGGCTTTCATAGCATGTAATGTGTCTTCTCAGTCATGTTGAGATTGGTCGACTACTATTGCTTTAATGTATTGTTATTCTCATTAATATTGTTGTTGTAGTTGCTGTTAATGGTAATCCCATTTCCACTACTACTATTATTGTTGCTGTTGGTCCCACCATTTTAATTATATCTATACTTTGACAGTGTAAGTAATTTTACTTGCCATGTCAATAAAGTCTATTGAATTGAATTGAATTGAGAGAGAGAGAGAGAGAGAGAGAGAGAGAGAGAGAGAGAGACAGAGAGAGAGAGAGAGAGAGAGAGAGAGAGAGAGAGAGAGAGAGAGAGAGAGAGAGAGAGGGGGAGAGAGAGAGAGAAAGAAAGAGAGAGAGAGAGAGAGAGAAAGAGAGAGAGAGAGAGAGAGAGAGAGAGAGAGAGAGAGAGAGAGAGAGAGAGAGAGAGAGAGAGAGAGAGAGAGAGAGAAAGAGAGAAAGAAAGAAAGAGAAAGAGAAAGAGAGAGAGAGAGAAAAAGAGAGAGAATAGAGAGAAAGAGAGAGAGAGAGAGAGAGAAAAAAAGAAAGAGAAAGAGAGAGAGAGAGAGAAAGAGAGAGCTAAAGAGAGAGAGAGAGAGAGAGAGAGCTAAAGAGAGAGAGAGAGAGAGAGAGAGAGAGAGAGAGAGAGAGAGAGAGAGAGAGAGAGAGAGAGAGAGAGAGAGAGAGAGAGAGAGAGAGAGAGAGAGCTAAAGAGAGAGAGAGAGAGAGAGAGAGAGAGAGAGAGAGAGAGAGAGAAAGCGAGAGAAATTACACGGGTAGCAAGAGAGGGATGAGATTGTTTAAAAATAGAAAAACAGTGCATAGAAGGAATGCCACAGGTGTGTGTGTGTGTGTCGGGGGACCCCCCTCTCTACCTGCCAAGGTGTGTAGACAGTGAGTTCTCTTTGAACTGCACCTGCTAAGCCTTAGTTTAGATGGTTCAAACCCAGCGCAGGATCTCTCAACTACACACACACACACAATCCTCTCATCATCCTCCAGAGCTACTGAGATGCCTAAGCCGAAGTGACAGGTTGTTGAGGTTCCCCCTGCATGTGTGCGTGCGTGCTGTCTCGGTTGCATGACAGATAGAGGGAACACAGGTGGGAGATTGGCACTCGTTTTGCTCCCTCGCACCCTCTTTCTCTTTCTCTTTCTCTTTCTCTCTCTCTCTCTCTCTCTCCCTCTCTCTCTCTCTCTCTCTCTCTCTCTCTCTCTCTCTCTTAGCTCTCTCTCTCTCTCTCTCTTAGCTCTTCTCTCTCTCTCTCTCTCTCTCTCTCTCTCTCTCTCTCTCTCTCTCTCTCTCTCTCTCTCTCTCTCTCTCTCTCTCTCTTTAGCTCTCTCTCTCTCTCTCTAGCTCTCTCTCTCTCTCCTAGCTCTCTCTCTCTAGCTCTCTCTCTCTCTCTCTCTCTCTCTCTCTCTCTCTCTCTCTCTCTCTCTCTCTCTCTCTTTAGCTCTCTCTCTCTAGCTCTCTCTCTTGCTCTCTCTCTCTCTCGCTCTCTCTTGCTCTCGCCCCCCTCTCTCTCGCTCTAGCTTCTCTCTCTCTCTCTCTCTCTCTCTCTATCTTTAGCTCTCTATCTCTCTCTCTCTAGCGCTTTCTCTTTAGCTCTCTCTCTAGCTCTCTCTCTCTTTATCTCTCTCTCTCTCTCTCTCTCTAGCTCTTTCTCTTTCTCTTTCTCTTTCTCTCTCTCTTTCTCTCTCTTTAGCTCTCTCTCTCTAGCCCTCTCTCTTCCTCCCTCTCTCTCTCTCTCTCTCTCTAGCCCTCTTTCTTGCTCTCTCTCTCTCTCGCTCTCTCTTGCTCTCTCTCTCATGTTTGTGGGGACCTCAGAGTTTCAGGAGAGAAACTGGGAGGGGCTGGTGGACAAGGTTGCAACTATGTTGTCTAAGAACCTTGTGAAAGTGGAGCATTGGTACCACAGAACCATGGAATCATGAAACCATGGAAACCACAGAACAGAGAAACCCCAGACTTGTTTGGTTGATTGTTGATGTGTCCATCAGGTATTTGGACACCTACATAATTGATAGAAAACTATTGATTGATTGCTCAGTTGAGATCAGATAATGGAAATAATCATTAGTCTTAATTTTCACATATTTTATTACAGGAGTACATTTAAGAATCACAGTTGAAAAAACATCCAATGTCTTTCAGGGGAAGGGACCTGGTCACTAACTACTTGGCCGCTTCAATGCTCTGGTACAGGCCGAGGTTACTGGTGGACACCCCACAGAGTCTCGTCAAGCAACGGCCTGAGGTTACTGGTGGACACCCCACAGAGTCTCATCAAGCAACCGCCAAGGTTACTGGTGGACACCCCACAGAGTCTCGTCAAGCAACCGCCGAGGTTACTGGTGGACACCCCACAGAGTCTCATCAAGCAACTGCCGAGGTTACTGGTGGACACCCCACAGAGTCTTTTGTTAAGAAACCGCTGAGGTTACTGGTGGACACCCCACAGAGTCTCGTCAAGCAACGGCCGAGGTTACTGGTGGATCCCCCACAGAGTCTCGTCAAGCAACCGCCGAGGTTACTGGTGGATCCCCCACAGAGTCTCGTCAAGCAACCGCCGAGGTTCCTGGTGGACACCCCACAGAGTCTCGTCAAGCAACGGCCGAGGTTACTGGTGGATCTCCTACAGAGTCTCATCAAGCAACCGCGGAGGGTACTGGTGGACACCCCACAGAGTCTCGTCAAGCAACCGCCGAGGTTACTGGTGGACACCCCACAGAGTCTCATTGTAGTGGCTTCCTTTCCTCTTTACCATAGCCACTGCCCTAGCCTGAAGCGGGGTTGTTTCGGACGCATACAGTCCACACTCAACGTTTCCAAACGGCCAAACATTCAATGAGATCCAGGGATATAGTGCAACAAAAAATGTTTATTCTTCTTATCTAACAAAAAGGTATTCTCCAATCAACTTAAAGCAGAGATTACTTGAAATGCAAATACATAATATAATATGACCTGTCTGTCTGTATTTCTGTATGTCTATATGGTCAAAAAACTATACCGCTCCCGCATCTAGCAAGGACTCCTCCCCCCGAAGGCCCAACTTCCTGCCTTTATACTAACACAATTAACACAGTACAATGAATGGGCAAGAGGGGGGCCAAAAACTGAGTTACACTAATAACAAATGAATATATCTCAATCCAGTAAATAAATCATAAAGGTACGTACCTAATATTTCATCATATACATTAATATTTAATATATTTACACAAATGTACATGGAGCTCAGTATGTTCAGTCTTTTATACAAAATATGCCCAAATCGGCTCTAACATACCGGCCCCCTAATTGTTGACTGCACTGAATGCACAACAATTACTTAATATTCAAACGTAGAGCCAATACAAAAACATTCTATACCAGAGCACCATTACAGTTCATAGCTATATACAAATATACAAGGTGCCATATAGGAAAATAGTCCATAGATCTCAGTCTGAGTTGAAGTGTAAAGGTGTTCAACTTCCAAAAAATGTCAAGAGTTTGACGTCCACAAAATGTATGACATCAAAGAATGTAAGAGTACGACATCAACGAATCAGAGGTGCACGTGATTCAAAGATGGAGCACTGTGTGTGTGTGTGTGTGTGTGTGTCTCACTTCGTCGCCTCAAGGAGCAGACAGAGTTTATTGATAGGTCTCTGTAGGATATTGGTCTTAGTCTTAACCATGACGCTCCGGACAAGACCTTTGGCCCCTGGCAAAGCCTTCACCACACGCCCCATTAGCCAAGAGTTCCTTGGGGCGGTGTCATCGACGATGACCACAAGGTCACCAGGACTGAAGTTTCTCTTAGTTTTGTTCCACTTGTTCCGCTCCTGCATAAGTGGAAGATACTCCCTGATCCATCTCTTCCAGAAGAGGTCAGTGATATATTGTACTTGCTTCCATCTCCTTCGTGAGTATAGGTCACTTCTCTGGAATAGTCCTGGTGGCAGGACTGGCTTTGCTTTCAGATGAAGCAGATGGTTCGAGTCAGGGGTTCTAGATCGTTAGGGTCATTTGTTACAGTAGTGATTGGTCTGTCGTTCATAATCGCCTCAACTTCACACAAGGCTGTCTGCAAAGCCTCATCATCCAGTACTTGCTCTTTAAGGACTGAATAGAGGATCTTTTTCACCAGTCGGATCAACCTCTCCCATACCCCCCATGGTGGGCTCCAGAGGGGAGGGTTGAATGACCATGTCACTCCTTCCTTCAGTAATTTATTTTGAATCTTGTTGTGATCCAGCTCTTTCAGAGCTTCTCCTAGCTCTCTGTGTGTTCCAACAAAGTTGGTGCCATTGTCTGTTCTGATACTTGTTACTGGGCCCCTTCGACAGATGAACCTGCGCAGGGCATTGATGCAGGAATCAGTATCCAGATAACTAGCAACTTCTAGATGGACAGCTCGACTCACAAGGCAAGTAAAGATCACACCATACCGCTTCACATGAACGCGGCCTCGCTTCACCTCTATGGGGCCAAAGTAATCTATGCCCACATGGGTGAAAGGCGGCAAATCAGGTGCTACCCGATCTTGTGGAAGGTCAGCCATCTTCTGTTCCCCAGCTCTAGCTTGCATCCGCCTGCAGAAGACACAGCTCTTAAGGATCTTCCTTGCTAAGGAGTTGGCACAGGGTATCCAATATCGCTGGCGAAGTCTAGAAAGCATGTGACCTCTCCCAGAGTGGCCAACCTGCTCATGGATGTGGAGTAAGATCAGTCTGGAGATGTAGGAGTCTTTGGGCAGGATCATAGGATTCTTTAGTTCCGTAGGCATAGCAGCTTTGCTTAACCTTCCTCCTACTCTCAGAATGCCATTGTCAACTATTGGATCAAGCTTACAGATTGAGCCGCTTCTCTTGGCACATTGTTTTCCTTTTACAACTAGTGCAATTTCTTGTTTAAAGTGCTGTCGTTGCTCAAATCGAATGATGACCTTTTCTGCTTCATCTAGGTCATCTACAGACAGACTTTCTTTTCCAAACGTCAGTTTGAACTTGTCAATTTGTTCCTTCAGTGAGTTTGTCAGACTCTGATCTGATCCTGGATCAGTTTGGGTGAGAACTTTCCTTTTCTGGCTTAACTGTAGTAGAAGTCTCTTCAGTTTCAGCATCCAGGCAACTGCTTTCTTCAAGCTGTTCCATGTTGAATAGTACTCAATCAGTTTGCTGGTCGGACTCTTTTCTTCCACACATGTACTGTTTACGATGACGTCTTTTCTCACCTCTGGATCATCTGGAGGGATGGAGCCAAGCTCCTCGGGGACTTTCGGCCATTGTGTTTCTGTTTTCTCCAGGAATTCTGGTCCTTTGCGCCATCTCTTTGAGTTCAGGAAAGTTTCAACATGTAATCCTCTTGAGGCATCATCGGCTGGGTTGTGTTTGGAGTTCAAATACCTCCACTGTTTTGCTTTCGATAGGTCACGGATCATAGCAACCCTATTAGCCACAAAAGTATGGAATCTCTTGGTATCGTTGCGGATGTATTTTAGCACCGACTGGCTGTCTGTCCAGAAAGTTGACTCCTCAAGTTCAATCTGGAGCTCCAACCTTAACATCCTGTCCACTCGCACTGCCAATGTTGCTGCAGCAAGTTCCAGTCTGGGGATCGTCATCTGCTTGAGTGGAGTCACCCTTGATTTCCCCAGTATGAATGCGATGTGGACCTTTTCCATAACGTTTGTGAACCTAAGGTAGCTTGCCGTGCCATAACCTTGTTCACTTGCATCACCGAAGTGATGCAGCTGTGCGGTCTTGATTTGACCAAAGTTCTCCGGCATCATACACCTGTTGATCTGGAATCTGGAGAGCTGGTCCAGCTCTGAGAGCCATCTCTTCCATGAAATAGAGTGTTCTTCAGGGATGACTTCGTCCCATCCACACTTTAGCTTGCAGAGCACTTGAAGAATTTGCTTTGCCTTTAATACGAATGGGGCGAGGAAACCTAATGGATCATAAATAGAGCTGACAGTTGAGAGAATACCTCTTCTTGTAAGGGGTCTGTTCTTGACAGTGACCTGGAAGTTAAACACATCCCTTTCAATGTTCCATCGGATTCCAAGTGCTCTTTCAACAGGCAGCTTTTCTCTGTCCAGGTCCAGTTCTTTTATCTGCTTGGCTTTGTGTTCATCAGGGATAGAAGCTAGTACAGTGCGGCTGTTGCTGACCCACTTGGTCAATTTGAACCCACCTTGAGAGCACACATCCCTGAGGTTTCTTGTGAGAGCTATGGCTTGTTCTTCTGTGGCCACTGACTTGAGGCAGTCATCAACATAGAAGTTGGACTTGACTGTTTGAATCACCTCTTCATCGTACCCCTCACAGTTGTCTTCTGCAGTCTTTCGCAGTGCAAAGTTTGCACAACTTGGAGAGGATATAGCACCGAAAAGATGTACTGTCATTCTGTACTCCTCCAATCTTTTGTTAGTATCACCATCCGGCCACCATAGGAATCGCAGGGAAGTCTAAGTCATCTTCATGGACACGTACTTGATGGAACATTCCTTCGATGTCTGCCATCATGGCAATGTGCTCTTGCCGAAATCTTAGCAAGACTCCTATAAGCGTGTTTGCCAGGTCAGGGCCTTGAAGGAGTTCACTGTTAAGAGATGTACCTTTATAGGATGATGAACAGTCAAACACCACTCGTATCGTTCCTTTGCGCTTATGGTGAACGCCATGGTGTGGTATGTACCATACCTTGCCTTTCTCTCTGAGGAGCTGTTCTTGTGGTACCTTCTCGGCGTAACCTTTTGTTATCATCTCTTCCATGAAGCCTTTGTACTCTGCAGCGTAACCTTTGTCCTTCTTGAACTTCCTGATAATATTTAGAGCCCGCTGCTTTGCCATGTCACGGTTGTTTGGCAGGACTACATCTTTGTTGCGAAAGGGCAACGGTAAGTAGTAGTGATGGTCTTTGAGGGTTATGGAGCTTGATACTATCTCCATAAACCTACGATCCTCAGCTGACATCTCACTTTTCTCTTCATACTCTCTCTCAGGGAAGTCATGGTTGTACTGATTTACAAGAAGAACCCCCAGGTCAGCCATTGAGATACGATTGGCCATCACCGTAGGACGCCCGGATTCTTCTGCCATGGTACAACTGTTGAGAGGACCATTCATCACCCATCCAAAGAGGGTTTTCACTGCATACGGTCCGTTGCCTTGGCTATTTATGATTTGCCAGGGTTCCATTGCCTTTGGAGCATTTACGCCAATCAGAAGTTCGACGTCGGCATCAATCTCCTTCAACTGAACCTCTTTCAGGTATGGCCACCTTTTAAGCTCTTTCTGAGTGGGAATGTTCTCTCTTGTCACTGGGATCTTATGTTGGGTGTAGACCTTTGGTAATGCAAGAAATGTGTCGCCTTCCACATTGCCAATCTCTAATCCAGATATCTCAAAGCTCTTGGTAGGACTCTCCTGCCCCATTGTGCGTAGCAGAATTTCAGTCGCACTGCCTTTAGCTTGCAACTGCCTCATGAGTCTCTCCGTACAAAATGTTGCTGAGCTACCAGAATCGAGAAACGCATAGGTTAACACAGACTTGCTTCCATTTGCCACCTTTACTTGAACTGGCACAATTGCAAGTGCACAATCTGTACCGGCCCCGGTATCTTCACCAGCTTCCAGTGAAACAAGAGCACTGCTGACAGTCTCCTCCCGCTTTACTGCTACACCACTCATATCTGCCTTTTGAGATCTAAATCTCTCTCTTCCTTCAATGTGCAGGATAGTGGGGTGCTTTCTTTGACAGCTCTGACAGGTCATCCTTCTTTTACATTCTCTGCTTAAGTGTCCTCTCATCAAACAGCCAAAACAAAGGCCTTTTGATCTCAGAAACTCAACCTTGAATTCATGTGGCTGTGCCTTCACCTGTTGGCAGTCGACCAATAAATGCGCACCAGCACAAAATATACATGAGATACTGGGAGCATCAGAAGGGTAGGTGCCTGGTCTCTTTACTTTGAATGTTTGTTCTTTTAAAGGTTTTTCAGAGTCACAATCTGCCACTACAGCTACTGTAGTGGCAAAGCTGCTTCCCTACTCTTGGACTTGAACTGCTGTTTAAAGTCAGCTTCTGTTTTGGGTTTTAAAAACCTTTTGTTGTACAGGGGATCTTGATTATCTCCATACAACGGATCCTGCAGTATTTTGGCCTGTTTTTCCATGAACGTTACCAGGTCACTGAACTGGGCCCTCAGGTGACTTCTCTCTAAAATATCACATGCCATAGACCTCCATTTTTCCCTTAGTTTGTAGGGAAGTTTTGACATGATCAGCTTTATGTTGGAGGGAAGATTAAGCTCTTCCATGTTCTGTAGGTCTTGCATAGCGTTACAGCAACCTCTTAGATAGAGTGCATAACCACCCAGTCCCTTTCCATCATCGGGTTTGATGTTTGTCCAGTTCCAAGCCTTTTCCATGTAAGCAGTGGTGACTTTGATTTCATTGCCAAAGTGTTCCTTTAACAACCTCTTAGCTACTGCATAGCCTCTTCTGGCTTCCATATGCAGACAACTACGGACCAGATCCTTGGGCTGACCAGAGGTGTATTGTTCCAGGTAATAGAGCCTATCCTGGTGACTGCTTGTCTTATCTTCTATACCATGCTCAAATGCACGCATGAATGGCCTAAAGTTTAGAGGATCACCGTCAAACATAGGTATCTCCCTAACAGGGAGTGTGGCTTGTTTGTGCTGTAGTACAAGGAGGTCAGCAATTTCATTCTGCCTTTGCATGACAGTAGAGAGGTTATCATGGCTGGTATTATGGCTGATACCCGCAGTGTTGATTCTGTGTCGATTGCTAGACCTTGCTGTTGGCTGCTGAAGAGTGTGGTTTACGACTGTTTTCGGAATAGGGTTTGATGGCTTTGTGGTCGGTTGTTGTAAAACTCTTTGTAGTGGGGTCTTTGGAACTGCACCTAATGCAGCAAACTCAACAGGTGATGGTTCAGGTTCCACATAGACCTCTGGTTCCTGTTTCTCAAAATAAGAGTTCATTCCATCTTCTTGGCTTAGTAAATGGGCTGCCACAGAATGGGATTGAGAAGTTGACTCGGTACTCTCCAGGACCTTCAGTTTGGCATTATATGCTGCTATGTCCGTTTCCAGTGCCATTTTTTCCATCCTAACATTCAGTTGAGCTTTCTCCAGTTCCAATGCATGCTTGTCTTGTAATGATGCTTGGCGAGCTAGTAGAGCTGCTCGTTCTGCCCTCGGCTTTAAGGCGTTCAGAGGACACTGAGGAAGCAGTCTTAGAATACTTAGTTTTACTTGATATTTTTGACACATTGGAAATGCTGTCATGTGGTTCAATGAGCGTTTGTGGCTCAACTTCAGCCTTTTTCCATATTTCCACCTCTTTCAGGAAATGTTCATAAGTTCTCATTCTTGGTTGATAATAGTTAATGCTCTCCTGTTCCTGTTCCTCCTCTGTGACCAGCTCTAGCACAGATTCATGAGCCTTCTTAAAGTCATTGAGCACAGCATCAAATGCTTCAAGACTCTCATTCACAGTTGCAATGTTTCCTCCATCAACAAGAAGGACTTTTATTTCATTCATTTTGCGTGTACACACTCCAAGTTTGCCTCTCCGGGCTGCATAGAGTGAATTTAGATGCTCCTCTGCCCTCTCCAGTGGAGTCTTATTTGGGATTTCCTCCTCCATCATTCACTTTTAGTTCACTCAATTTACAATGACACGGTTGTTGGTTTGATTGTTAAACGTAATGCCCCTTTAGACCTCCTTTAATCTTTAAAAACACAGTCATCCATTTCAGCATATTGACCCATTTTGAATTGCACATGTGCAAGTTTGGCATTTTAGATGCGTTTTAAACATTTCATCCCGTTGAGGTTTTGTCCCTTTAATGAAGTTTTAACACGCAGTATCTTTAGATCCTTAAGTTGCATTCGTTGCGTTGATGGATTGCATTTCCACGTTAGGCCAAATATTAGATATATGATTAGGCTACATTGTGCATAGGATCTGTGTTTCCCAAACTTAAACTTCTTAATTGTTTTCACAGCGCTGTATTTTGAATTCCATTCCCAAGTTTATCAAACATTCCAATTATAAGCACATTTGCGCTTCCATAATATGCATGATCAAACGATCGCCTTGAACAGGGCAGCTCATTCATTCGCAGTGGTTACTCACGGCTGGCGAAATCTAGGAGTTCAAATCCTTCCAAGCGAGCTGTCCTTATGGTCCGAATGCAATTACAAATAGAACAAAATCCAGCGTGTGTCCGAACCGGAGATTTCCTTCCGGTAGTAATCCTTCACGGAGTTTTTTGACTTGAATGTAGTGGCTTCCTTTCCTCTTTACCATAGCCACTGCCCTAGCCTGAAGCGGGGTTGTTTCGGACGCATACAGTCCACACTCAACGTTTCCAAACGGCCAAACATTCAATGAGATCCAGGGATATAGTGCAACAAAAAATGTTTATTCTTCTTATCTAACAAAAAGGTATTCTCCAATCAACTTAAAGCAGAGATTACTTGAAATGCAAATACATAATATAATATGACCTGTCTGTCTGTATTTCTGTATGTCTATATGGTCAAAAAACTATACCGCTCCCCGCATCTAGCAAGGACTCCTCCCCCGAAGGCCCAACTTCCTGCCTTTATACTAACACAATTAACACAGTACAATGAATGGGCAAGAGGGGGGGCCAAAAACTGAGTTACACTAATAACAAATGAATATATCTCAATCCAGTAAATAAATCATAAAGGTACGTACCTAATATTTCATCATATACATTAATATTTAATATATTTACACAAATGTACATGGAGCTCAGTATGTTCAGTCTTTTATACAAAATATGCCCAAATCGGCTCTAACACTCATCAAGCAACTGCCGAGGTTACTGGTGGACACCCCACAGAGTCTCGTCAAGAAACCGCTGAGGTTACTGGTGGACACCCCACAGAGTCTCGTCAAGCAACGGCCGAGGTTACTGGTGGATCCCCCACAGAGTCTCGTCAAGCAACCGCCGAGGTTACTGGTGGATCCCCCACAGAGTCTCGTCAAGCAACCGCCGAGGTTACTGGTGGATTCCCCACAGAGTCTCGTCAAGCAACCGCCGAGGTTCCTGGTGGACACCCCACAGAGTCTCGTCAAGCAACGGCCGAGGTTACTGGTGGATCTCCTACAGAGTCTCGTCAAGCAACCTCGGAGGGTACTGGTGGATCCCCACAGAGTCTCGTCAAGAAACCGCCGAGGTTACTGGTGGATCCCCCACAGAGTCTCGTCAAGCAACCGCCGAGGTTACTGGTGGATCCCTCACAGAGTCTCGTCAAGCAACCGCCGAAGTTACTGGTGGATCCCCCACAGTGTCTCGTCAAGCAACCGCCGAGGTTACTGGTGGATCCCCCACAGAGTTTCGTCAAGCAACCGCAGAGGTTACTGGTGGATTTATTTTGGCCAACACTGGACACACGCAGCAGTGTTACACCTCCCTTTGCATGAGGGGGGACAAGGGCTGGTGGACACTGGGTCCAGAGTGACAGCTTTCCGTCTACAAGCTGCACAGAGACTTCTGTCCCAGCAGGGGGTGTGTTGGAGAGACACTGCTTGGTCTGTTCTGAGGAGAGCAGGAGGACCTTGGGTACGACAGGCATTTGTTCCTGTTGGATCTGGAGCAGATCGATATGTCAGCCATTACTCCATTATACCGAGCTGTGCTTTGGGCGTGGAAAAGGACTATCTCTTCACAGAGACGTTTCACGGGCCAGGAGCATGGATAATGGAGGAGCCACTGTTTCACTGTTTCACAACCCACTTCATCCAGACCAGAGTGCTGACCTCTGCCAGCTTGCGGGCCAGGCTTGTGAGAGCAGGGTTCACTAAATTGGGTGACCTGCAAGCAGAGTCTGGGTAGAAATCTGCCAGCGACATGGTGGAGGCTTCCTTCATAAAGTCCAGCAGGCTGCTGCAGCAGGTGGTGGAGGCTTCCTTCATAAAGTCCAGCAGGCTGCTGCAGCAGGTGGTGGAGGCTTCCTTCATATAAAGTCCAGCAGGCTGCTGCAGCAGGTGGTGGAGGCTTCCTTCATATAAAGTCCAGCAGGCTGCTGCAGCAGGTGGTGGAGGAGGTCCGTGTCGCACTACCAGGTTCCTTCAGAGAGCTGCTGTGCAACAGGCAGAGACTGGACCGTCTTACCACGAATGACACTGACCTGATCTCCTTTCACCATTGCTGCCGCTGCAGAGGGAACACCAGGATGGTGAAGGAAATGATCCTATTGTTCAAGACTCCAGAGCTGAGGGCCTTTTACACAGCCATCTGGGTACTATACGGAGAAAGACTATCTGGGTACCATCTGGGTACCATGGTGACGGGGGTGGGGGGGGTGGGGCTCTTCTCTGAGAGGATTTCGGCGCGCTCCCTGTATAAGCCTGTCATAGAGGACCGTACAGCTGATCTACAGTAGAGGATTGTGTCACTACGAACAGATGCGTGTCAGACCTTGATCCATCAGGGGGGAGGGCGTGTCTGTTCTGAGGAGACAGCATCTGTTTTTTTCTTTTGTTCCATGCTGGTTGAGGTGTTTTCTGTCCTGGGTGGTGGACAGGCCTAAGTTTGTGGTTTTAATGTAACTATTTGACCAATAAAGGTATTTTAAAAATCAAAATATTTATCGCTCTCTCTCTCTCTCTCTCTCTCTCTCTCTCTCTCTCTCTCTCTCTCTCTCTCTCCTTCCGTCTCTCTCTCTCTCCTTCCATCTCTCTCTCTCTCTCTTCCTCACTCTCTCTCTCTCTCTCTCTCTCTCTCACTCTCTCTCTCTCTCTCTCTCTCTCTCTCTCTCTCTCTCTCTTCCTCCCTCTCTCTCTCTCTCTCTCTCTCTCTCTCTCTTCCTCCCTCTCTCTCTCTCTCTCTCTCTCTCTTCCTCCCTCTCTCTCTCTCTCTCTCAATTCAATTCAATTCAATTTCAATTTAAGGGCTTTATTGGCATGGGAAACGTGTGTTAACATTGCCAAAGCAAGTGAAGTAGATAGTAAACAAAAGTGAAATAAACAATAAATATTAACAGTAAACATTACACTCAGAAGTTTCAAAAGAATAAAGACATTTCAAATGTCATATTATGTATATATACAGTGTTGTAACAATGTGCAAATAGTTGAAGTACAAATGGGAAAATAAATAAACATAAATATGGGTTGTATTTACAATGGTGTTTGTTCTTCACTGGTTGCCCTTTTCTTGTGGCAACAGGTCACAAATCTTGCAGCTGTGATGGCACACTGTGGTTTTTCACCCAGTAGATAAGGGAGTTTATCAAAATTGGGTTTGTTTTCGAATTCTTTGTGGATCGCTGTAATCTGAGGGAAATATGTGTCTCTAATATGGTCATACATTTGGCAGGAGGTTAGGAAGTGCAGCTCAGTTTCCACCTCATTTTGTGGGCAGTGTGCACATAGCATGTCTTCTCTTGAGAGCCAGGTCTGCCTACGGCGGCCTTTCTCAATAGCAAGGCTATGCTCACTGAGTCTGTACATAGTCAAAGCTTTCCTTAAGTTTGGGTCAGTCACAGTGGTCAAGTATTCTGCCACTGTGTACTCTCTGTTTAGGGCCAAATAGCATTCTAGTTTGCTCTGTTTTTTTGTTTGTTCTTTCCAATGTGTCAAGTAATTCTCTTTTTTGTTTTCTCATGATTTGGTTGGGTCTAATTGTGTTGTTGTTGTTGTTGTCCTGGGGCTGTGTGGGGTCTGTTTGTGTTTGTGAACAGAGCCCCAGGACAAGCTTACTTAGGGGACTCTTCTCCAAGTTCATCTCTCTGTAGGTGATGGCTTTGTTATGGAAGGTTTGGGAATCGCTTCCTTTTAAGTGGTTATAGAATTTAACGGCTCTTTTCTGGATTTTGATAATTAGCGGGTATTGGCCTAATTCTGCTCTGCATGCATTATTTGGTGTTTTACGTTGTACACGGAGGATGTTTTTGCAGAATTCTGCATGCAGAGTCTCAATTTGGTGTTTGTCCCATTTTGTGAATTCTTGGTTGGTGAGCGGACCCCAGACCTCAGAACCATAAAGGGCAATGGGTTCTATAACTGATTCAAGTATTTTTAGCCAGATCCTAATTGGTATGTCAAATTTTATGTTCCTTTTGATGGCATAGAAGGCCCTTCTTGCCTTGTCTCTCAGATCGTTCACAGCTTTGTGGAAGTTACCTGTGGCGCTGATGTTTAGGCCGAGGTATTTATAGTTTTTTGTGTGCTCTAGGGCAACGGAGTCTAGATGGAATTTGTATTTGTGGTCCTGGCAACTGGACCTTTTTTGGAACACCATTATTTTTGTCTTACTGAGATTTACTGTCAGGGCCCAGGTCTGACAGAATCTGTGCAGAAGATCTAGGTGCTGCTGTAGGCCCTCCTTGGTTGGTGACAGAAGCACCAGATCGTCAGCAAACAGAAGACATTTGACTTCAGATTCTAGTAGGGTGAGGCCGGGTGCTGCAGACTGTTCTAGTGCCCTCGCCAATTCGTTGATATATATGTTGAAGAGGGTGGGGCTTAAACTGCATCCCTGTCTCACCCCACGGCCCTGTGGAAAGAAATGTGTGTGTTTTTTTGCCAATTTTAACCGCACACTTGTTGTTTGTGTACATGGATTTTATAATGTCGTATGTTTTTCCCCCAACCCCACTTTCCATCAATTTGTATAGCAGACCCTCATGCCAAATTGAGTCAAAAGCTTTTGAAATCAACAAAGCATGAGAAGACTTTGCCTTTGTTTTGGTTTGTTTGTTTGTCAATTAGGGTGTGCAGGGTGAATACGTGGTCTGTCGTACGGTAATTTGGTAAAAGCCAATTTGACATTTGCTCAGTACATTGTTTTCACTGAGGAAATGAACTAGTCTGCTGTTAATGATAATGCAGAGGATTTTCCCAAGGTTGCTGTTGACGCATATCCCACGGTAGTTATTGGGGTCAAATTTGTCTCCACTTTTGTGGATTGGGGTGATCAGTCCTTGGTTCCAGATGTTGGGGAAGATGCCAGAGCTAAGGATGATGTTAAAGAGTTTAAGTATAGCTAATTGAAATTTGTGGTCTGTATATTTTATCATTTCATTGAGGATACCATCAACACCACAGGACTTTTTGGGTTGGAGGGTTTGTATTTTATCCTGTAGTTCATTCAATGTAATTGGAGAATCCAGTGGGTTCTGGTAGTCTTTAATAGTTGATTCTAAGATTTGCATTTGATCATGTATATTTTTTTGCTGTTTGTTCTCTGTTATAGGGCCAAAAAGATTGGAGAAGTGGTTTACCCATACATCTCCGTTTTGGATAGATAGCTCTTCGTGTTGTTGTTTGTTTAGTGTTTTCCAATTTTCCCAGAAGTGGTTAGAGTCTATGGATTCTTCAATTACATTGAGCTGATTTCTGACATGCTGTTCCTTCTTTTTCCGTAGTGTATTTCTGTATTGTTTTAGTGATTCACCATAGTGAAGGCGTAGGCTCAGGTTTTCTGGGTCTCTATGTTTTTGGTTGCATAGGTTTCTCAATTTCTTTCTTAGGTTTTTGCATTCTTCATCAAACCATTTATCACTGTTATTACTTTTCTTTGGTTTTCTGTTAGAGATTTTTAGATTTGATAGGGAAGCTGAGAGGTCAAATATACTGTTTAGGTTTTCTACTGCCAAGTTTACACCTTCACTATTACAGTGGAACGTTTTGTCCAGGAAGTTGTCTAGAATGGATTGAATTTGTTGTTTCCTAATTGTTTTTTGGTAGGTTTCAACACTACTTTCCTTCCATCTATAGCATTTCTTAATATTATTCAGTTCTTTTGGCTTTGATGCCTCATGATTGAGTATTGCTCTGTTCACGTAGACTGTGATTTTGCTGTGGTCTGATAGGGGTGTCAGTGGGCTGACTGTGAACGCTCTGAGAGACTCTGGGTTGAGGTCAGTGATAAAGTAGTCTACAGTACTACTGCCAAGAGATGAGCTATAGGTGTACCTACCATAGGAGTCCCCTCGAAGCCTACCATTGACTATGTACATACCCAGTGTGCGACAGAGCTGCAGGAGTCGTGACCCATTTTTGTTGGTTATGTTGTCGTAGTTGTGCCTAGGGGGCATATGGGGGAGGGAATGCTGTCACCTCCAGGTAGGTGTTTGTCCCCCTGTGTGCTGAGGGTGTCAGGTTCTTGTCCAGTTCTGGCATTTAGGTCGCCACAGACTAGTACATGTCCCTGGGTCTGGAAATTATTGATTTCCCCCTCCAGGATGGAGAAACTGTCTTCATTAAAGTATGGGGATTCTAGTGGGGGATATAGGTAGCACACAGGAGGACATTTTTCTCAGTTGAGATAATTTCCTTTTGAATTTCTAACCAAATGTAAAATGTTCCTGTTTTGATTAATTTAATAGAGTGAGTTAGGTCTGCTCTATACCAAATTAGCATACCCCCTGAGTCCCTTCCCTGTTTCACACCTGGTAGTTTGGTGGATGGGACTACCAGCTCTCTGTAACCTAGAGGGCAACCAGTGGGTCCGTCTCCTCTATACCATGTTTCTTGTAGGATGACAATGTCTGTATTTCCGATTTCTTTGGTGAAGTCCAGATTCCTGCTCTTTAGGCCAAAGGCAGATGACCTCAGGCCTTGGATATTCCAGGATGAAATAGTGAAGGCTTTGTGTTCCATAAAGTGTCTAATGTTGTTGGTTGTGTGGTTTGGCCTCAGGCCAGTAATTGTGAGCAGAGCCTGCTGAGCATCTGGTACATGCCATTGGCTTGGGCTAGTGTAAGAGTGGGTGTTGGGCCTGTTTGCCTGCTCACGGCCTGGGCGTATGTGTGACTTTCATGTTGAGGCCCTCTTTGTGGGAGTGGGGGCTTGGGGTGGGTAGGAGGGGCATAGGTCTGATCTGAGGGGGCCTAAATGGGGTGTGGGCATGGTTGACTTGGGGGGAGTTAATTGGTTGGGGTGGGGGGTGTAGATGTGGTTGATGGTGCTGTGGTCTGGATGTATGTCCTCTCTGCGGGGGGTCCTCTATGTGTAGGTCCTGGGGGGTCCCGCAGGTCTGGGAGAGTGTCTCGCTGGTCTGGGCGGGGTGTCTGTTGATCTGTTGCTCCTGTGTGAGGTGTTGGGTCTGCGGTTGAGGGCGATATCCTTTAGGGTCCGGGCGAAGGTGGGCACTGCTGCCTTGTATAGGTGGACCTGGTCGTAAAGGCTGTTCATGTCCAGGGTGGAGTGGTGGGCCAGGAAGACATTTGGTTTTGATGCACAGTCACGGGAAATACTTGCGTTTACCCGCTGTATGGTAGCAGGGTGGAAGTCTTTTCGTGGTAACAGGGTTGAGATAACCACTTGTGCGTTGGGGAAAGTAGAAGAAGCTTTTTCTATCACGCCCTTGAGTGATGTGGCCACCCTTTCCTGCTGTGTTCTCAGGTCGTTTGTGCCTGTGTGTATTATTATGTGGCTGGGTGATCCTAGTCGGTCCTTAGACAGAAGGTCTAGGGCGCGCTGGGTATTTGGACACCAGAGTTTAGACACTGTGTGTTTTGGAAAAAGTTTATTTTCTTGTATGTATTTCCCGTTTGAGTCCATAAGGAATACAATCTGTGGCTTGTGTATGTCCTCAATGGGTGTGGGGGGGTCGTCATGAGGGCTATCAGGGTGTCTGACTGGGGGTTGCTCAGAGGGGGTTGGGGTCCCCAGGGCTTGGGGGTTCTTCATTTGTTTGTCTGGGTGTGATGTCGAGGCTATGGTCAGGGTCTAGGGTGTACTGTTCTGCTGCGGTGTCGAGACTTTGGCCAGGATCTGAGGTGGGCTGTTCTCTAATGGGTTGTTCAATGTCACCCGTCATCGTTCTCACCTTCTCCTCCAGCACTCTGATCCTCTCCTCTAGTGCTCTGTTCTTCTCCTGCTCCTGCTCTTTCTCCTGTTGATGTTGTCTCACCACAGTCCAGAGTGCAGACATGTCTCTCTCCACCTGCAGCTCTCCAGGTCTAGTTAAGGGGGTGTTGTTGTGCTGGACTGTTGTCTGGGTCTGTGCTGACTGGAGTGTGTTCACCTGCTGTTCCAGCTCCACTTGCCTTACCTCCAGCTGGGTGAATTTATCCTTCATTTCAATGAGGGAGTAGTACTCTGTGCTGGGAAGTTGAGTTTCTGCTTGGGGTTGCTCTGTGGGGTTATTTAATGAAGAGGTCTAGTCTGACCCGCTCGGGGTAGGGGTATCTTTCTCAAGGGACAGCTTCTCCTGCTGAGCTATTTCTTTGATTAGGTGAAAGTCCAGCTGGAACTGTTTGGTGTTGCCTTGAACCAAAACGGTTCCAGATTTATAGAGATTAATATTAGACGACTCAGAGTCCTCGTTGTCCAGTATCCTGAGTTTCCACCCGTCGCTAACACCCCCCTCTTAACAGAGGGGTAGTGTGCTAGTATAGCACTGTGCCATGCCAGGGGATGGTCTGTGTGGAAGATAAGGTTGCTTATGTTCCCATTTTTATACAAATCAGCAAAAAGTGTCTCGTGCTTCCCCAAAATAAGTTTCAATTTGTACTCTTTTCGTGTCTTGTCGTTTTTTACATTCAGAGGGTACTGTATTTTAATGACCTCTGAACAGTGGGGGGTGCTTCTAAGGCCTCTTCTAAGGCCTCTAGTTGGGGTAGACTGTACGACTCTCCTGCCATTGTTGGGCTCAAGGGCTTTGACACCTCTCACTTCACACGTCAGTGCTAATTGAAATTGTATCTCTTTGTAGCAAGCTTAAGCTTGGTAGTCTTAGAATTCAGTCCTTATAATATAAAATATATTATTGTAATGAATTTTTCTTCTTGGTTTTTGAAAGTGAAAAATAGCTTCATACTAAACATTACTCACTCAGTTCCAGGTTGGATGGTGTTTTCAGGTTTCTGTTTGTTTTCCAGAGCATTTGCTGTATAGTTTGAGAATAGTAATCCTTGGTAGTAGAAAGCTTTCCAGGTAATTCCGTCCAAAATCAGGTTGTAGGTTTGGAGTTTTGGTTTGGAATAAAGGTTATGTTGTGGAGGGTAGCATCCTGTATATGTCCCTGCCAAAAAATCCTACTTTATCTAACTCTAAATCTATATATTTTGTTAAAAATGCAGGAGCAATGTCTTTGAGCTCTCTCTCTCTGCCTCTCTCTCTCTCTCTCTCTCTCTCTCTCTCTCTCTCTCTCTCTCTCCTTCCAACTCTCTCTCTCCTTCCATCTCTCTCTCTCCTTCCATCTCTCTCTCTCTCCTTCCATCTCTCTCTCTCTCTTCCTCCCTCTCTCTCTCTCTCTCTCACTCTCTTCCCTCTCTCTCTCTCTCTTTCTCGCTCTCTCTCTCTCTCTTCTCCTCTCTCTCTCTCTCTCTCTCTCCTCCTTCCATCTCTCTCTCTCCTTCCATCTCTCTCTCTCTCTCTTCCCCACTCTCTCTCTCTCTCTCTCTCTCTCTCTCACTCTCTTCCCTCTCTCTCTCTCTCTCTCTCTCTCTCTCTCTCTTCCTCCCCCCCTCTCTCTCTCTCTCTCTCTCTCTCTCTCTCTCTCTCTCTCTCTCTCTCTCTCTCTCTCTCTCTCTCTCCTTCCAACTCTCTCTCTCCTTCCATCTCTCTCTCTCTCCTTCCATCTCTCTCTCTCTCTCCTTCCATCTCTATCTCTCTCCTTCCATCTCTATCTCTCTCCTTCCATCTCTATCTCTCTCCTTCCATCTCTATCTCTCACCTTCCATCTATATCTCTCTCTCTCTCTTTCTCTCTCTCTCTCTCTCTCTCTCTCTCTCTCTCTCTCTCTCTCTCTCTCTCCCTCTCTCTCTCTCCTTCCATCTCTCTCTCTCATCCCTTTTCATCCATCCATCTCTATGGTGTCTATGGCAATATAAATATATCTGTTTCAACAGCCTCCATGATCTCCAGTTTTTACTGTATAAATAGAACTGGTTAATAAGTCATCTGATGACAGATTTGACCATGCCAAAAGGGTTGAAAAGGAATGTTTTGAGGAAAAGAAGGGTTCAATTCTGGCTTTACTGGCAGAGGGATACAGTGAGCGTCAGGTTGCTTCCATCCTTAAAATTTCAGTGATGGCGGTTCATAAGAACAAGTTCAAGCAGCAGACATTGGGGACAACAAAGCTACAGACCGGCAGAGGGTCAAAAACGACTCTCTACTGACCGGGATGACCGCCAACTCATTCGAATGTCACTCAACAACCGTAGGATGACATCAAGTGACCTACAAAAAGAATGGCAAACGGCAGCTGGGGTGAAGTGCACGGTGAGGACGGTTCGAAACAGGCTCCATGGGGCAGGGCTGAAGTCGTGCAAAGCTAGAAAAAAGCCCTTCATCAATGGGAAGCAAAGAAGAGCCAGGCTGAGGTTTGCAAAAGACCATAAGGATTGGACCGTAGAGGACTGGCGTAAGGTCATCTTCTCTGATGAGTCCAATTTTCAGCTTTGCCCAACACCTGGTCATCTAATGGTTAGACGGAGATCTGGAGAGGCCTACAAGCCACAGCGTCTCGCACCCACTGTGAAATTTGGTGGAGGATCGGTGATGATCTGGGGGTGCTTCAGCAAGGCTGGAATCGGGCAGATTTGTCTTTGTGAAGGACGCATGAATCAAGCCACGTACAAGGTTGTCCTGGAAGAAAACTTGCTTCCTTTTGCTCTGACATTGTTCCCCAACTCGTTTTTCCAGCAGTACAATGTGCCATGCCACACAGCCAGGTCAATCTAGGTGTGGATGGAGGACCACCAGATCAAGACCTTGTCATGGCCAGCCCAATCTCCAGACCTGAACCCCATTGAAAACTCCTGGAATGTGATCAAGAGGAAGATGGATGGTCACAAGCCATCAAACAAAACCGAGCTGCTTGAATTTTTGCGCCAGGAGTGGCATAAAGTCACCCAACATCAATGTGAAAGACTGGTGGAGAGCATGCCAAGACGCATGAAAGCTGCGATTAAAAATCAGGGTTATTCCACCAAATATTGATTTCTGAACTCTTCCTAAGTTAAAACGTTAGTATTGTGTTATTTAAAAATGAACGTGAACTTATTTTCTTTGCATTATTCGAGGTCTGACAACACTGCATATATATTTTTTTTTTTCAAAATTGGATTTGTTTTCAAATTCTTTGTGGGTCTGTGTAATCTGAGGGAAGTATGTGTCTCTAATATGGTCATACATTTGGCAGGAGGTTAGGAAGTGCAGCTCAGTTTCCACCTCATTTTTGGGCAGTGTGCACATAGCCTGTCTTCTCTTGAGAGCCAGGTCTGCCTACGGCGGCCTTTCTCAATAGCAAGGCTATGCTCACTGAGTCTGTACATAGTCTAAGATTTCCTTAATGTTGGGTCAGTCACAGTGGTCAGGTATTCTGCCACTTTGTACTCTCTGTTTAGGACCAAATAGCATTCTAGTTTGCTCTGTTTTTTTTGTTAATTCTTTTCAATGTGTGAAGTAATTCTCTTTTTGTTTTCTCATGATTTGGTTTGGTCTAATTGTGTTGCTGTCCTGGGGCTCGGTGGGGTCTGTTTGTGTTTGTGAACAGAGCCCCAGGACAAGCTTACTTAGGGGACTCTTCTCCAGGTTCGTCTCTCTGTAGGTGATGGCTTTGTTATGGAAGGTTTGGGAATTGCTTCCTTTTAGGTGGTTGTAGAATTTAATGGCTCTTTTCTGGATTTTGATAATTAGCGGGTATCGGCCTAATTCTGCTCTCTCTCTCGTTCACCCCTCTCTCTCTCCCCTCTCTCTCTCCCCTCTCTGTCTCTGTCTGTCTCTCTCTCTCTCTCTCTCTCTCTCTCTCTCTCCCCCTCTCTCTCTCTCTCCCCTCTCTCTCTCTCTCTCTCTCTCTCTCTCTCTCTCTCTCTCTCTCCCTCTCTCTCCCCCCTATCTGTCTCTGTCTGTCTATGTCTGTCTGTCTCTCTCTCTCTCTCTCTCTCTCTCTCTCTCTCTCTCTCTCTCCCCTCTCTCTCCTCTCTCTCTCTATCATTTTCTCTCTCTCTTTATCATTCCTTTCCTCCATCCATCTCCCTGTCTATGCCAGTTGGACCAAGGCAATGCCTCTTGGGTTATGTTTGCTGATTCTGATTCTGTGGGAGAGGATAGAAACTGGGAGAAGAGATCAAAATGCAAAACATGATGATGTTAGGTGAGATGTAAGCACCAATTACATTTCAAAAATATAAAATAAATACCAGAAATAATGATTATTTCATGAACATGTGAGAGTTGGGAGGGTTGTATAGATTCGGAACAGGAATGTAATGTGATATTGTATGTGGACGATGGGGGAAAGGTCTAAGATACTCTTTGGTTCCCACTGTCTGTTCAGGGATATCAATTTACTGTTAAGAGTTCATCCACGTCATGGTCAGATGGCAACTTGTGAATAATTGATCAGTAATGAACAGACAGTATCATGTTCTGTCGATCAGATCACTTGGTATTGATTTGAAAAGGAGGTTTTGAGATCTAGTGGTAAGTGCTGTGTGTGTGTGTGTTTTTTTGTGTATGTGTGTGTGTGTGTCTTTGTGCTTAGGGATTAGGGTAAGCAGAGCCTTAAAGTGTCCAGGGTTTGAAATCAGAATGACTTAATGAAATAGTGTGTCGGTAAACTGAAAGAATTGGCAAGAAGCGACATCTGATACTTCTCAGTCAAGACCAGGTTCCTCAAATCACCCAGAGAGGAGCAAAGCAATCAATAACTGTCAAGGAAAAAATGGGCCTTATTGCCTTAATGAGCAGAAGAACTGATGGGACTGGGGGACATAGTGAGTTGACTATTAAAGACATGCTCCTGAACTTTCCCCCCACGTTGGCCAGCCCCCCTAGCAATTCGAGTTCCAGCCAATGAGGTTCAGCCCTTCGCCATTTGAGTGACAGCTAGCAAGATGGGCACACAGCAGAGCGAGAGAGAGAGCGATGACGGTGTGCACGTATCTGCAAATACAGCATGTGACGTAGTACGCAATTTCCAGGGACCACTTTTGGCTTTGAGCGCTACAAAAGTACTGGAGAATCTCTTTAAAGTTATTATTAACAAATGTGGGTATAGACTTTTCTCCAGTCGGGGTGTGTTGTTGTGTGTGTGAGTGTGCAGCTGTGTGTGTGTGTGTGTGTGTTGTTGTGTGTGAGTGTGCAGCTGTGTGTGTGTGTGTGTGTGTGTTGTTGTGTGTGAGTGTGCAGATGTGTGTGTGTGTGTGTGTGTGTGGTTGTGTGTGAGTGTGCAGATGTGTGTGTGTTGTTGTGTGTGAGTGTGTAGATGTGTGTGTGTGTGTGTGTGTGGTTGTGTGTGAGTGTGAAGCTGTGTGTGTGTGTGTGCTTATCTCACAAAGTATTCACACCCCTTGACTTATTCCACATTTTGTTGTTACTGGCTGAAATCAAAATGGATTAAAATGTTTTAAAATATATATATATTACCCATCTACACACACCCCATAATGACAAAGTGAAAACATTGAAAATGAAATACTGAAATATGTAATTTCGATAAGTATTCACACCCAATACATGTTAGAATCACCTTTGGCAGTGATTACAGCTGTTAGTCTTTCTGGGTAAGTCTCTACGAGCTTTGCACACCTAGATTGTACAATTTTTGCACATTATTCTTTAGAAAAATCCTTCAAGCTCTGTCAAGTTGGTTGTTGATCATTGCTAGACAACCATTTTCAAGTCTTGCCGTAGATTTTCAAGCTGATTTAAGTCAAAACTGTAACTAGGCCACTAAGGAACATTCAGTGTCGTCTTGGCAAGCAACTCCAGCGTATATTTGGCCTTGTGTTTTAGCTTATTGTCCTGCTGAAAGGTGAATTTGTCTCGCAGTGTCTGTTGGAAAGCAGACTGAGCCAGGTTTACCTCTATGATTCTGCTTAGCTCTATTCTGTTGCTTTTTATCAACAACAAAAAACTCCCTAGTCCTTGCCCATGACAAGCATTACCCATAACATAATTTTTTTTTTTGCAAGGCTGTCACGATCGTCTGAAGGAGGAGACCAATGCGCAGCGTTGCGAGTGAACATGATGACTTTATTAATTAAAGCAACCACGGAAAAACAACAAAAGACGATAGTGAAGTCCAACAGACAAAAATACTGAACCTGGAACACGGAAACAATAACCCACAAAACAAAGGAGAAAACACACAGAATATATATGGCTCCCAATCAGAGATAACGAGCCGACAGCTGACACTCGTTACCTCCGATTGGGAGTCATAGACCAATCACCATAGACACAAACAAAATGAAACTCACCCATCCCCAACACCACCAAATGAAATACACCCAAACAAATGAAAGTGAACAACCCTGGCTCAAATATCAAAGTCCATGGAGCCAGAGTGTCACAGTACCCCCCCCTAAAGGTGCGAACTCCGGGCGCACCAACATCAGGACTAGGGGAGGGTCTGGGTGGGCGTCTGTCCACGGTGGCGGCTCTGGCCCCGGTCGTGATCCCCACCCCACCACAGTCACAACCTGCTTCGGTAGCCTCCTCCCAATGACCACCCTCCAACTAACCCCACCTGGACTAAGGGGCAACACCGGACTAAGGGGCAGCATCGGCCTAAGGGGCAGCACCGGGATAAGGGGCAGCACCGGGATAAGGGGCAGCACCGGGCTAAGGGACAGCACCGGGCTAAGGGGCAGCACCGGGCTAAGGGGCAGCACCGGACTAAGGGGCAGCACCGGCCTCAGGGGCAGCACCGGACTAAGGGGCAGCACCGGGCTAAGGGGCAGCACCGGGCTAAGGAGCAGCACCGGGCTAAGGGGCAGTACCGGACTAAGGGGCAGTACCAGGCTGGACGACTCTGGCGGATCCCGGCTGGACGGCTCTGGCGGATCCCGGCTGGACGGCTCTGGCGGATCCCGGCTGGACGGCTCTGGCGGATCCCGGCTGGACGGCTCTGGCGGATCCCGGCTGGACGGCTCTGGCGGATCCCGGCTGGACGGCTCTGGCGGATCCCGGCTGGACGGCTCTGGCGGATCCCGGCTGGACGGCTCTGGCGGATCCCGGCTGGACGGCTCTGGCGGGTCCCGGCTGGACGGCACTGGCGGGTCCCGGCTGGACGGCTCTGGCGGGTCCCGGCTGGACGACTCTGGCGGATCCCGGCTGGACGGCTCTGGCGGATCCCGGCTGGACGGCTCTGGCGGATCCCGGCTGGACGGCTCTGGCGGATCCCGGCTGGACGGCTCTGGCGGATCCCGGCTGGCTGGCTCTGGCGGATCCCGGCGGGACGGCTCTGGCGGATCCTGGCTGGCGGCTCTGGCGGATCCCGGCTGGACGGCTCTGGCGGATCCCGGCTGGACGGCTCTGGCGGATCCCGGCTGGGCGGCTCTGGCGGATCCCGGCTGGGCGGCTCTGGCGGATCCCGGCTGGGCGGCTCTGGCGGATCCCGGCTGGACGGCTCTGGCGGATCCCCGGCTGGGACGGCTCTGGCGGATCCCGGCTGGACGGCTCTGGCGGATCCCGGCTGGACGGCTCTGGCGGATCCCGGCTGGACGGCTCTGGCGGATCCCGGCTGGCTGGCTCTGGCGGATCCTGGCTGGACGGCTCTGGCGGATCCTGGCTGGACGGCTCTGGCGGATCCTGGCTGGACGGCTCTGGCGGATCCTGGCTGGACGGCTCATGGCTGGCTAACGGATCTGGCTGCTCATGGCTGGCTGACGGATCTGGCTGCTCATGGCTGGCTGACGGATCTGGCTGCTCATGGCTGGCTGACGGATCTGGCTGCTCATGGCTAGCTGACGGATCTGGCTGCTCGCGGCTGGCTGACGGATCTGGCTGCTCATGGCTGGCTGACGGGTCTGGCTGCTCATGGCTGGCTGACGGATCTGGCTGCTCATGGCTGGCTGACGGATCTGGCTGCTCGTGGCTGGCTGACGGGTCTGGCTGCTCATGGCTGGCTGACGGATCTGGCTGCTCG